>NC_142740.1:22752699-22757699 GCF_051943395.1 Hippocampus bargibanti | reverse complement strand
ATTTTCCATATTACACTTTCCTTTCACAAGTATCTTGTTTCTCTTTGTGAGGTAGACCAATTGTGCTTTCTTTCAACCATGAATTATTCTGCTATTTGACATGTATCACGCAAAGAGAGGGAAGAGGAGAGCGAGAGAGAAAGAGAGAGGGAGAGAGAGAGAGAGAGAGAGAGAGAGAGAGAGAGAGAGAGAGAGAGAGAGAGAGAGAGAGAGAGAGAGAGAGAGAGAGAGAGAGAGAGAGAGAGAGAGAGAGAGAGAGAGAGAGAGAGAGAGAATGCGATATGATCTTTCCTCCATGTGATCCACACATCCACCAGATCTACCGATAGAGGCCTAACGGGCGCATATACAACCCAGACAGGATATTAGGTTGGACGTTTCCTTCTTCCACACGCCATAGGCAGCCCCTTTCACCCATTCGTGTTCCCTGCAAAAGACAGAAGGAGAGATAAAGACGTGAGCGAAGCCGACAGATAGCCTCATGGAATCGCTGCCGCCGTCGCAGTGTGGATTTGATCCTGAGAGGTTGATTAGTGTTATAACCAAACCATTTCATTTCCATGGCTGAGGTTGCAGGAAGCTTTTCGACAATGAAATATATCATTTTTTTCTTTCCCTCTATGATTGTAAAATCAATATTTTCATGCATATACAGTAAAGTCTCGCTATATCGATATTCAAGGGAGTCCGAAAAAATATCGATATAACCGGGACTATCGATATATCCGACACTGTTTGCATGTAATTTTCTCCGTGCGTGCATAGAAATAGTATCGATATAACCGGGACTATCGATATATCCGATATCGATATAACGAGACTTTACTGTACCGCACTTTCATCATGAGAAAGAATTAGGTTAAACTCATAGTTTTAATGCATGGGGCAGGACCCTCTCTTGATTTTATGATCTCCTATTTTGGTGCTCATGGTGAATGTGAACAAAAATGATGTTGAAGGAAAATCTGTCTTAATTTCTCCTTGGCTGATGTCATGTGCCACTTTTTCAACAAACTACATTGACAGTTAACACTTCAGACGGGTTTTCAAGAGTGCTTGGTGGAATGGTTTACTGCACCAACACTGCGGTGGTTCGTGTAACTGCAATTTATTCCTTCAATACTTATTTGCCTTAAAACATTGTATTTGACAACAACTACTGTTCAGCACAATGTAATTAAATTTAAGACTGGAACATTCAATTCAATTCAATGCAACAATGAGTTTTTCCCAATTTTAGTGTTTGGATACGATTCAACAACATAAAATAGCGAGGAAAAAAAGTTAATCGACCGTGACAAACAAATTCAACAGTGAATCGAGTGTCTCTTGTTAAAGTGCTTGGCAGTGAGCATTCAGGCATGCATGCCAGTGGTCCGTGCATGTGCATTCCACACATGCAAGCATCTGTGCGTGCATGCAATATTTCCTCTCATATGACGCTCTCTCAATGTTAGGAAGTCATAGAACACATTGGACATCATGAACTTTGGATTTTAAACTGCATGTACTCCAATTAATAGTGTGCAAAAAATCTCTTTCCAACTTCCCACATTACCCCTTGCTGTGACATTTTATACAACTTTATTTTAAAACGACCTCATTACCATGTACAAGTGGATCCATGTGTGCGTGTTGTGCATCTGCATGTTAACTGACACATATTTTACAGCTTGCCAAGCACAATTAAAATGTGAATCCTAACGAGACGGGAAACATTGTGCAACGTATGTCTTGATCAGATGCGCTCGAAGCAAACTCCACTTTAACCCTATTTAGGCCTTGGGCGGTAATCCCTTATGGCATTATAACAACAAACAAACGACAATAGCTTTTTCTCAGGGAATGCAAATGATGCAAACTGAGACTGAGCATGTTATGATATTCTTTGCGGTGCCAGGAATAGCATTCATAATAAATATGGTTCTAATTTCCAAACAAATTTTGCAGAACAGTATCACTCAGGGTTTAGACTCACTTGACTATATATGTAATTCACGATTGAACTGCACATTATTTAAATTGTTTAAAATGTAACTCTTTTTTTGTTGTTATTTATTTTTTTTACTTTACTTCCTCCACTCTAATGTTTCCTTACATTGAGTAATCAATGGGGCGACGATGGGCTAACAAAGATGACAAATAGGTTTACATGTATGACGCTTTATGACGCGTTACTGCCTTTTCAACATGTTCATACACACACACACACACACACACACACACACACACACACACGCACGCACGCACGCACACACACACACACACACACACACACACACACACACACACACATTTTAGAGTACATGTATTAGATCTCGGCAGCACGGGGAAGAGGTCATTGGTTCTCTCTCCATATATTATTATTATTTTTTACGGTTGAACAAATTCTTCGTATTCCCTTCCATATTCACTCTATGTATCCTGTCTTCTTAAATGCAGCCTCCTGTAATTGCCTTACACACAGCAAGTTAAATGAGAAAATGCCTGCAAAGTCAATCACCGGGTACAGGCGATTTGCTCGAAGCGCAGATTATTTCAGTGAATGAGTCCCCAAAATGGGATCATGATGGAATGGCCTTTATAATGAGGGAATGACAGAGTGTTCGTCTAAATAGGCACGCTTTCTTAGTTAACTATTTCATTGATTTAATGTTTAACATTCAATAAGTTTGCCTTTCCACAGGATGGGGAAGGACGTTTGCATGGAATTTAGGAGACAATTTAAAAGAAAGCTGATGAACAGAGGAGGTAAAATATATGCATGGGTATTTCAAGCATTTTACAGCTCAAAAATACATAATTGTAAATGACTTCTGGAATATTTTTCTGCACTTTCTTTATACTTTACTCAACCCATCTGGACACTCTTCATGACATTTGCAAATGCTTTCCTTTTGAGTGTCTCTGAATTGTATAATGTTTATGCTTAAAAAAAAACGAAGGAAAAACATCCACAATTTAGATGAAATAAAACAACCTTTTATTCGGTTATCAGTGGATGTAGTCACAGCTGAGAATCAATGTCTGGAGAAGAAGGACAATATCTGTAGAAGAAGAACAGATGGGGTAGTGAAGCAACTCATCGGAGACAGAGATGCTCTTGTGTGGCACATCCAACCTCTGGAAACAATATCCAACCTCTGTAAACAAGCAAAACATCAGAAAAGTGGGCTTATTCTCATGATCCGGGAGTTTCGCTTTTACGGTCACTAGTATAGTTATTAAGATAAGACAAGTAAACCTTTATTAGTATCACAAATATGATACAGTAAAGTCTCGTTATATCGATATCGGATATATCGATAGCCCCGGTTATATCGATACTATTTCTATGCACGCACGGAGAAAATTACATGCAAACAGGGTCGGATATATCGATAGTCCCGGTTATATCGATATTTTTTCGGACTCCCTTGAATATCGATATAACGAGACTTTACTGTATTTACATTTCACAAATCAAAATAACAAAATAATATGACATAACATATAAGACAATCTTAACCTCTTTTCTGCATCCTCTTTTTATATGAAGCAGGTATAAATAAAGGAGGAGAGGATCAAAGTGTCCTTTCACCAGTAGATCAAGGATGTCAGACTGAAAATGTGCACACGTCTGCTAAGAGATAGTTTTGAAAGCAAACACGAAGCTGTAACATTCTTTGACAAAAATAGATTGCCTCACATCTTCTGTCCCGTGTAATCCACTTCAATTCCAAGCTGCGACTCCCACTTACACAAACGGTGCTCTGCGCTGACAAGCCTTTTTTCACATTGTCAGTACTCAAGCAATGCATCCATTCAGCAACAGACCGCCCAACCGCCGGAACTGTCGAGCAATGACAGTCAAATGTCACCAACATTCCCCCCAATCAAAAATTATGCTGGTATTCCCATGTTGCCAAGAAGGCGCAACCACCAAGCAGTCTTCTCCTTGGTGAATGTCACGGACCAAAAAAAAAAGCTGAAAACAAGCCACATCCGGTCTACACGACGTAACAACCTCATTAAGTGAAAAAAAAAACCCCACAAAAACAAAAAAAAAAGCAAGGCACTTGTCAACATCTGCCTACTCGGGTGCCATTTTGCACTTATTTCAGAGACAGTGGTTAATACATACAACATCTTACCATGCTATGAGGTTACATGGTACACGGAAGATTTAATTGCTCAGATATATTTTGTACATTGAATGCATGGGCTGCCTTCTGCACATAGTCTTTCCAGCATTAGTGGGCTTGATGTCAATTTCAAATGTTGCCCATTTCTCCCCCACCCCATCGCCATTCAGTGAGGGGGAGTTTCACGGGAGGCTGAAGCCCCAAGTGATGACTTCACCCCTCGATGACCTAATTGTCTAACCGTCATGACATTACAGCTAAATCCTCCTGATCTAAAGCTTGACTTTGAATCATGCTCTGAATTATGGTCTTAAGAAAGTTGCCTTCTGGGATTTGCGGCCTATTTTTTTCTTTTTTTAAACGTTGTCAGAGGACAAATAATAAAATGGGGCTGCCTGTTCTTTAGAGGACCAATAGAATGACACATCACAGCTAGAGTCCTGTCACAAAATGCTCATGAAAGACTAAGCCTTAAAATAGGGAAATGCAGTTTTCCCATCCCATTACAGTCCGAACCATGTCCAAGTTTTAAGACCACCGATTGAGAAATTTTAAGGTTTGGTTGCGTTTTTCCCATGTTTCTGTTTTGTGTGTGTGTGTGTGTGTGTGTGTGTGTGTGTGTGTGTGTGTGTGTGTGTGTGTGTGTGTGTGTGTGTGTGTGTGTGTGTGTGTGTGTGTGTGTGTGTGTGTGTGTGTGTGTCACAGCCTGAGTGTATAACCCAGCCCATCCCCACATTTTATCTCAGCACTTTTTCCCGGTATCCTGAAAACGGACTCTTGTGGTCACCAAAAAACATAATGCAAATGTAGCCTTATTTGTCATTATTTTTAATTTGGGGTCACCATTTGTCAGTCTATTAAAGTATTATGGGAGAA
>NC_142740.1:22617699-22747699 GCF_051943395.1 Hippocampus bargibanti | reverse complement strand
CCAGCGATGGCAGTCGAATGGCTCAGACATTCCTCCCATTCAAAAACAGTACTGGCTTATTCATGCTGCCGAAAAGGCACAACCGCTCAGCACAGTCTCCTCCTTGATGAATGTCGTGGTCAAAAATGCTGAAAAACAATCTGTATCCGTTCCACACGATGCACAACAACACAAAGTGACAAAAGAAAACACAAAACAAGACAAAAACAACCAAAAAAAGCAAGGCTCATGAGAGCACTTGCTGAGGCAACAACAACTACTACAAATAAAACTGCGAACAATTAAAGTGACAGCAAATTAACATCAAGCTAAAAAAAAAAGGCACATCCTTTTCTTGGGAATGATATAAACAATTTAAAAATAGTACGTAGGTTTTTTTTTCTGTTTTTTTTCAGACCTTCTAAAGCAAAACAAATGCGAAACTATAAACATATTCATGTATGAACCACACATTTTTGTGAGATTTTGATCAGTTTTATGAAGTATTTTCAGTAAAATTCATGGAAATGTTCAAATAAAAATCAAATTAGTTGTTGGGCCTCTCATCATCCAGTTTGAAAATTGGCTTGCGTGTCTGTGTAATCTCGTAAATGGGAAAAATGCAGACATTGCCACGAACGCACCTATCAGCACTCAACTTTGCAACCAACTAGGAATGCAACAGACCACGTATCAATGGCAAACATGCATTGATCATTGATTGAGTTCACAACAATCATGTTGATCATATGAAATTTGATTGAGTCAGCATATTCCATAGAAGTCTTGAAAAGGTTCACGGCATGACAGCAACTAGCCTGAATAAAGCCTTCAATTCATTTATTTTCCTCTCCATCTCCTTTGTGTTTGACGATTGTAGATGCTGAATGCTTTTTGCTGAATGCTCATTTTATAGTGTGTTCCTTTTCATTTGTTTAGCTCTTGTGATCATGTATGGCTGCGCGATTATGTTAATAATTTGGCCATCAGGTTTTAGTCTGCGCACACCGTGGTTTGGATGATTGCATTCACAATTTAACGGCGCGGACTCTTGGGGGAATGCCCGCATTTTCTCCAAATCTTTTTTGGCTTGGGAGTAAATTACTGTAATTGGCTCTTTGTAAAAAAAAAAAAAAAAAAAGTATTCTTGACTATATTTCTGCTGGACTGAACATGACCGTATTCAATGAAACATTAACTTCTCTATTTTACAGACAAAGTTAAAATATTTTTTTTCATGGTAAATCGAACAAAATTATTTTGCTTAGCATTTTATTTCCACCAAAGAAAAAAAGCAAAGTTAGTGAAATTAAATTCTGAGTGTTTGTACAGAATTCTTTCTAGTTATCGGATGAAAATGCAACAATTTCATCGTGTGAATGACCTTTCTTCGACTTCCATCCCAATCACAATCCAATGCAAATGTTTATATTCTCCCTGAAACGATCTTCATCTTGTGCTGCTTTCTTTGCTGTTTAATTCTTCCGCAGTATATCTTGACCAGTGACGTGTGGTGAGGTTCATGGCTGGTGAGGCACTTACGTCATCAAAGACGTCACCGCTCGTCTCTACTTAGTATATGAACGGTAAATGTGAAAATTCAGCGATTTTGAAAAAAATCCTAAAACGGTGAAGTTAAATGGACAAGAACTTTAAAGTACAAATCACTAAACACATCTAACTGTTTAATTTATTTTTTCATTTGATATTTCCATGACAGCTTTTCATGATGACAGGTGAGGCACTGCCTCACCTGCCTCCACTGACTGCACGTCACTGATCTTGACGTATTCTTTGATCTGTTTGGTTCTTCGCCAACAATTCCCTAAACTCACTGTTCTCTTTTTACCTACCCCCACCATCCTCTGTCTTTTTTCCTTCCCGTTTTGTTTGTGTGCCAGGGTCTGAGGGGGCTCGGTACGGTTTACAGCCCGGTGGCCGAAAAGTGAAGACTTATGTAACTGCCAACTGTCCGCAATCATTAGGGGCAGCCCTTAAAAAAGACATGCTTCGCCGACAGCTGCGTCCCCTCGCCTTTGCCAGCCTTTCAGATCATATTTGCTTTAAAGGGCTCATCCGCATTATGTTTAACCCTAGAGCAATGCGTGTGCACTGTAGACTAAGGGGAAAACGGACAGACGATGCACAATTCATGCAAGGGGATGAAGACGTGATGATTATAAGAACAGATCTAATTAGTCTGTGACATTAACAAATTCTATGACCCGGCTTTTAAAGCACTAATGTGACGTTGGTAGAATCATAACAACGAAATTTGTTGCAAACCAATATTCTTATTTATCTTACGAAGGTCATCGTGATGAAAAATTCACATGGCATTTAGCTGAGTAACTGGACAAAGTGTAATGCAAGAAAACTATTCATTGAAAAGGAAGTTTATGGGGATTAGACCTACAATTAGCATCATTCACAGGAGCTCTCCTTTCCCACCTCAATCCTCCAAGGGAAACAAGTTGTATGTAAAGTAGTGTGAGAAATGACACTCTGAAGAGAATAATTTGTTTATATTAACAGGCGACAATTTGCTGGCAGTTTCTGCTGAGACAAGAGCATACATTTCAGTGCTTTCATCACGACCTCTCTCAGTACACTAAGTGACAGCTGGGTCAGGTCCCCACATATTGGGGACATAGGTGCCCTGCAGATATGCACACACACACACACACACACGCATACACGCACACGCACACACGCACGCACACGCACACACACACACACACACACACGCACACACACGCACACACACACACACACACACACGCACACACGCACGCACACGCACGCACGCACACACACACACACACACACACACGCACACACACACACACACGCACACACACGTACACACACACACGCACACACGCACGCACACGCACGCACGCACACACACACACACACACACGCACACACACGCACACACACACACACACACACGCACACACACACACACACACGCACACGCACACACACACACACACACACACACGCACACACACACACACATGCACACACAGTCACGCATTCAACAGACAAATAGGAAGAGGAAAGCAGAGCACTGAAAAACCTCGGAGCAGATACATACAACTATTTTTTTCTTATTTTTCGTTCTTTTACTTTTCCACCATTTTTAGAAAAACAATTTTGTCATTTTGGGATTTTTTTTCTTCCTCACAGACAATAATTAAATGGAATTAATCTAGAGCGTTCCATACAATAATATACAGTAAAGTCTCGTTATATCGATATTCAAGGGAGTCAGAAAAAAATATCGATATAACCGGGACTATCGATATATCCGATCCTGCGCCGAACTGCATTAAACAAAAGCCGCCAAAAGAGGGCAGCCAAGCGCCATATAAGAAACGGAGCTGGCCATTAGCTCCCTTTTTTTTTGGGTGAGAGATGTTCCCCCAATGTTGCCTCAAAATGGCACATATAATTATTTAATGATTGTAAACATGTATGCTTTAATCTTCAGAACTACAGTGTATTTGAAACATATTCATAACTGGATGTGTAACAAGAAAGCATATTATTCGAATCTGAAGCCATTGTTTGGATTCACAAGCAATGCAAGACGTCTTGGCGTGAAGTCATTTTTATTTGCATTTGAATAAAAATTGACATCGGCTGTCCTTTAATACACAGTATGGAATGTTAATAATTTTCAAAATCATTGCGCTTCAGCAGACAAAACAAGAAACATTGTTGCAAAAAACGATTGCATTCATATACAGTACAGTGGGCATGTACGTAACACAACAGGGAAACTGCAACGCTTACATCTTACTGTATTATGTATACAATTTAAAAAAGTCATCAATCTTCTTCTGCTTCCCATTTTTACCTTTTAACATGTAACCAAGTCACCTGACCAAGTCGACCAATGGCGCGACTGATGGCGTGACACGTAACCAAGACACGTGACCAAGTTGACCAATGGCGCGACCGATGGCGTGTCACGTGACAAAGTCACACGGCCAAGTTGACCAATAGCGCGACCGATGGCGGCTCATGTGACCAAGTCGACCAATGGCGCAACCGATGGCGGCTCACGTAACAAGACACGTGACCAAGTTGACCAATGGCACGACGGATATATCGATATAAACAACAAAAATGGCCGGCGGGGGATGAAAAGGAGCACCGTAATAACCGGATTATCGTAATAACCGGGTATCGTACTAAACGGTACTAATTATACATAAAAAGACTAGAAATGTGCAAGGGAAATGAAAATAGTATCGTAATAAGCGGTACTATCGATATAACCGATATCGATATAACGAGATTTTACTGTATATCATTTTAAACCCGTAAGCCCCGATTGAGGAAAGTGTGTCCAAAATGAATTTTTAACACACTGTTAATGGTGAAGTAAAATAAAGTGGTCACATGCAGTACAAACGATAATAAAAAAAACAGTTGTCCTTTATTAACAATGTCACAAATAGAGCATATGTGCAAAACCGCCACTATTTGTATGCATCCGGATATTCATGAGTCCAATTCAGTCTGGTTGAAAGAAGTCATTCGTGAAGTTTCTCTGCAAAATATGATTTTCACTTTGATCTCAAAGTTTCAATATGGGAAATAGACTGTCCAGCTGACATATTCTCTATTTTTTTAAATGTTTTGCCATTCATAGTAGGAACGGCATTGATGTGGCTTCTTTGGATACTTTAATTTGGTTTAACAGCTACTCCAGCATGCCAGGGATGATGACCGAAATCTGGAAGATCTTCTTCAAATTTTAGGGTTTGAGGTAAACCACAGATTGTCTTCTGTCTAATATTCTGTGCTCTTGGATCGCGGCTATCTTCATGTTAATCGCAGTCATAAACTTGCTTGGGGGACTTACTCACTCAACAGACTCGTCAGTAAGATTGCAATGGCAAAGAGTGGTTAGCAACATGGCTTCACAGCAAGAAGGTCGCGGCTTTGATTCCAGCTTGACTAGCTCTTAACACCAATAGTTTCTCATCATGTGTGTTCTGTTTAGCTAGGTTGATAGCTTTTTGCATCAAGTGTACAGATGGCTTGTACGGGGTATTTGTGGAGCCTGATTGATGGGATATGTTAACGTCGCGGTCTACACTCTTCCTTTGAACTATCAAAGTTGAAACAAATCCAAATTTCACTGTTTTCTATCCATTTTCTCACTCTCTCTCTGTTGTCTCCCTGGCTCTTTAATGTTTAACCCACCCCCACCCCTCACTGCTGCATTATTGACCAATCACGTGGCTTTAACCGAACACTGGAGGCGGGGAATAGAGGACAAAAACAAGTGGGCTGCCATTTTGCAGAACGGCCTCCCTCTCTCTCTATCTATTTAATGTTTGCAGCTCTGTGTTTCTGTAACCCCCACCCCTCACCACCACCACCATTGCTGCCAAGGTTAAATTTTCATAAATTTAATGTTCGTAAGCCAAGGGGTTTGTAAACCGAGGGATCACTGTATCTCATTGAGTTGAGAGAGTACAAAATCATTGAAAGGTCTGTTCATGTTACATTCCAAAAACTGAAAATTTGGACTGTCCATGGTGAACTCCAAGTGATGACGTATTCCGACCCATTGTTTTATTGAACTGTGAAAAGATAGATCTGAAAAAGCTATTTCGATCATCAACAAAAGTAGAAAAAACATGCACAAATAAGTGTGTCAGGCTTGCATAAACAGTCCCCGAACAGAAGCTCACAGGGCCTTGAATCAACCATGAAGGATAATCAAATCACATGCAAATGTTTTTTATCTAGCGCTGATGCTTGATGCCCTGAGGGGTCTTGTCAGTTGTAAGAGGCGGGCCTGGACATAATGAGCGGTCATGCTTGAGAGGGCCTTTGTAAGTGTGAGACCTATTATTGAGGACAAAACTACAGAATTGTTCAAGACAAAGGCTGAGTGAGATGGGAGCAAACACACTTAATATCACTTAAATGACGAGCTTGAGTTTTTCTTTGGGGTAAATCAAGTACTTCAACTGGCTTTTGGATTGCTGCAATCACACGCAGCATTACACAGATTGCTTATGAAGTGCCTAAATGCTGTAAGCGGTTTTGCTAATCACTGACTTCATTGCATTGTTCTGCAGGTTGGTCCCAAGTACAGTAAAGTCTCGTTATATCGATATCGGTTATATCGATAGTACTGCTTATTACGATACTATTTCCATGAACGCAAGGAGAAAATTTACATGCCGCAGGATCGGATATATCGATAATCCGGTTATATCGATATTTTTTCCTACTCCCGAGAATATCGATATAACGAGACTTTACTGTATTTCAAGAAAAGGTTTTCTGAAACGATAAAAATATAAGAAAACAACAAAAATCTATATTTTTTGTATTATCAACTGTTTTTATTCTTAAATTCTATTTCTTGATAGCAGTATTTTCAGTTTTTTTCTCAGTGTGTCAATTCCAAAAGACAAATATGACAAGTAAGAGAGGCAACAGGGCATCTCTTGGGAGACAACTTCATTTCAAAAAGCACACACACTAATGTGCAACAGTCCGTGTGTGACTTGGCTTTACAACAATCCAAAAAGCTATTTTATTTCACAACATTCTTTATGTTAATGTTTTTCATATGTATAGTTTTGTTTTGTTTTCTAACTATGAGTATTATTTGTATTTGTTCAACTGATGTCACTAAAACTGGCAGTGGTTTTAATGGGGAATGGAACAGATTAGTGTCATTTCCTTTCATTTCAATTGGGACATTTGATTTGCTTTACCAATATTGAGAGTTATGATTTTGGTCATAGACCACCATTTTCACTAAATTCACAAGTTCATATATTTCTGGGTAGAACTTTTCATGCGCGACAGAACCCCACGTGGAGAAAGGTTTGTGTTTAATTAGAAGTGTCTCAATAGCATGTCAATTGAAGGCCTCGCCTAAAAGGGGGCATAAGGGCATGAAACATGCTGAGCAGTTTATTGCGATGAAGTCTCTGTAAAGTGTTTTTTTTTTTCAAAACACAATGGAGTACAGAGGGAGACAAGGGTAGGTTAACATGATTGTACTTGTTTCTATGCAAAGACCTGCATGTGCTCTGTTGTCCCACTCTCTCCGGGGGAGGCGCGTCATACTGCTCACAAAAGCGACAAGTGCTCAGGAGTATTCTGGAAACTTAATATTAGTGAAAACACAACAAAATCAGTTTCTTAGTAGACAAATTGCTTGTTCTATTGTGAGATAATAAAATGGAAAATGGAATGTGTGAAGTTTGTTGTTTATACAGTAAAGTCTCGTTATATCGATATCGGATATATCGATAGTCCCGGTTATAGCGATACTATTTCTCTGCACGCACGGAGAAAATTACATGCAAACAGGGTCGGATATATCGATAGTCCCGGTTATATCGATATTTTTTCGGACTCCCTTGAATATCGATATAACGAGACTTTACTGTATTTGGTTTTTAAATGGTTGACTTCAGCTAACATGCCGAAATAACATTTAGAAATAGTGCTCTGTCATCTTCAAGTGATAATTGCTTGTGGATATGCACTTAGACAGAATTTATATCAATAAAAATATTGAACCCTGGGCTGCCGGATTCACAGTGCAGAGGTCGTTAATTCCCGTCCTTCAACGGCCTCCCAGCGTGGAGCTTGCATGTTCTCCTCTGGCCCGTGCGGGTTTTCTTTGGGTCCTCCGGTTTCCTCCCATATTCCAAAAACATGGCAGGCAGATTGAACACTCTAAATTGTCCCTAGGAGTGAGTGTGAGAGTGACTGCTGTTTGTCTCTGTGTGCCCAGCGATTGGCTGGCAACCAATTCAGAGTGTCCTCCGCCTCGTGCCCAAAGATGGCTGGGATAGGCAAGCAGCACCCCCGCAACCCTAATGAGGATAAAGCAGTCTGAAAAATGGATGGATGAATATTGAACCCTCCATGTGCACAAATGGATGTAAAATGAGTGTTGTCCTGCTTGTTCAATTCATTAGTGAGATTTATCCAACACTTTGATCATCTGTCCAGGTGTGTGACTACAAATTGTGTGCGTGCGTGTGTGCGTGCGTGTGTGTGTGTGTGGGGGGGGGGGTCTATAATAAAAGACAGCAACAACAGGTTACAGTGTTTTTTGACTTTTAGCCAGAGGGTAGATTCGCTCTGCCAACAAGATACAAAGGTAGTTTTGGCCGTCATCCCAACGGATCCCCAGAACTCTTTGCTTTGGGTTTTGTTGACTTCTATGGTGGGAGTAAAACTGGGCTAAATCCACTGTTCTTTTTATTTTTTCCCTGGATCGCTGATATTGGCTCATGCCTTTTTAAATCTGCTATATCGAATCCGCACTTAGCTCTGAAATTAGTCTTTAAGAGTTCAGAGAATATTCTTTAGTCAAATTGAGATCATCCCAGAGGCGTTGTGCAATCCGATACTGTTTTAGTGCGGAGGCCTTTTTTCTTAATTCAATCCCACTGTTTGAAGATGCCGAATCCAATGAAAAACTTCATATGGGACATTAATCGAACATCTGGAATGACAGAGCCCCCATCAGTGGAACGCTGACTACATCTTAAATCTACAATAATTCCAAGCATTCTTTGTGGCAGGAACCTTCTCGCATATGTAAGGATTTTTTTTTTAATGTTTCTATAAAGTTTACGACAAGGCTTTAGTTTCAGCCATGATATTGAGACTGGTTTCTCACTTTTGATGACAAGATGTAGGGCAGGTTTTGCACGATCACATAAGCACACTTGCAGCTATTGTTGAGTACATTAGTGCACTCATTTCTTAATAGACTATGAGCACAATTTGGATAATGGTTGATAAGCACAACTCCATGTGATACTAAAACTTTTTTTGCATGTCAAGCAAATCACGGTACACGTCTTGATATTGTTGTGAATATGCATTGTTAACCCCTTGATTGGCCCGTGTTCAGGTAGCTAACTGGTGTGTGATCACGCCTATTTTTGCACCACTGCTCCTTTTTAATGCAGTAGTCAATATCAGACCTGAAGGCGTGGATTCTACGAGGTCCTGAGGAGCCAGACATTAAAGTAAATGTAGAAGCATGACAACGTTGACGGGAGTGGTGTTCGTCCTCTTTGGAAAGAGATGACTATCTTCACTGGAGTGGGGGGTGGTGAAGATGACTTGCGCGTGAGTTTGATTAAAGTGAAGGAGAGTTGCGCAATGTCGTCGCTACCTCACTCTCTTGTCCCAGCCCAGCGTGTTCTACCGGAAACAAATTCCTTGTGTGTTCTACATACTTGGCAATAAAGATGATTCTGATTCTGATTCTGATTCTGATCAGAATTCAGTGGCAAGACAGAGTAAAGACGACTGGGGATGGGTCGGGATGCAGTGGATGACCACAGTGTTGTACGTGTCTCACGGTGCCCTACTTGCGCTCCACAACGCTTTGCTGGGCCCACCTTCATGCCTGTTGAACCAGTCTAGTGGTTTCCTCCACGCAATCTGCTGGGTCCAGGCTTTACATGCGTAGGTAGACAAGCCCTACAATAACCTACTGTCTATGTGGCATGCTCACTTAGACAGGGAGACTCGTGGTGGCTGGGACGCCTAACCCCATCACAGATCAAACAGACCTGCCCACTGCCCATGGGGAGTAGATGGCAGATGAACAGGGAGAATTATCACTGATTACCTAATCTGTATTAATACAAAGTATCAACAGGCTTTAAAAACTACATGCACTTATTTTTGTCACGTTCCGAGCGAGAGTGACGGCAGCTGACTCGTCGGAACGAAGTGGAGTGTTTTGGATCCCAAAGCAGGTGACAGAGAATTACTAACAAAGCAGGATGTTTATTCACAAACAAAAATAAAACACAGCGAGTAAGAAGGCAGGTGGTGATCCGACCTGCTTACTACGCCAGGAAACAAATGGCACACAAAGTTGCAAAATTACACAATCCCGGAAGACGACATCAGTTTATGGGACGCAGGGAGAATACCTCGGACCGGATATACTCGCACATCGAAGAAAGAGTCCAGGTACGGAGTGTCGAGCTGAGTCAATCATCTGGCTTGGCGAGGTGACAGTAAACCGTATAAATGCCCCATGTCCGTGATTAGAGAATTGACAGCAGGTGGAGGGCGGCCGGGAGAGGCAGCCCCACCCCCCCCGCTGTCAACTCACACGTGACCATTTTCATTTGTGTACATTATCGGGTAGAGAGAGGTAGAGGTGACATAACAATGTAAACCTCTGTAACAGTGAGATATTTTTACTCTACACACTTTAATGTGAATCACTTTTCTTCAAGTGGGATAACAGTTACAGCGATTTATAAAAACATCTGTGATGCAACTGTGTATGAATAGAGATATACTGTACATATTTTAGATAAGCACAGATAAATAGGCTGCCTATTTTTGCAAGCATGAAGGAAGGAGATTAAATATTAATTCTCTTATAATGACATTGGAAATCCTCATATCTAATTGTATTATTGCACTTCATGCTTTCTGTTTATCAATATCACATTTGGAAATTCACCCAATCAATGTTTTGCATTCATTCAGATTTCTGTTGACACCATGCCGCATTCTGGTTGTTAATGTTCTTTCAAAATACTCCTCCTTACCGTTAAAAATAAAAATATGATCAAACGCTAATACAAAAATATATAATATGTATATAAATCTAAATATAAATAATATATAAAATAAATTATATGTATACCCTTAATTTATGTAAAAATGAGAAAGCATTTCTAGCTCGGTTTTCTGGAGGAACAGAAGCAGAATCAACATCACATCACAATACTTTTCAGTACCCAATTATCCCATGATCCATACACAGAAGGTATGGCAAATGGCCCAGAAAACAAATCTGTCATCAGAAACCAGGCAGTGTAAATCTCAAATGTGATGACACCAGCAGGTCATGATGTTCAGCTAAAATAGAGGAAGCACAACTCGTAAGGCAAATGGAAAAAATAAATACACACAAATTCTGTCTAAATGCCACATTTAAATCCAGCTCAGAAAATAGATCAGTGACATTTACTTTATTCTCTGCCCCAATTAACTTTTGTCCAACAGGCCAAGAGCAGTCACTAAGTTGTCATTAATTACGATCCTGGCCACCACATCTCAAGATGTTGTCAAGTCATCCCTAACATTTCTGTAATTAACCAGATGCTTCCTTATCACATTGCGGAAGACGTACTGAACCCAGTAAAATTACAATTAAAGAGCCCGGTACCGATATGGTAAGTCCACCATTGCTACCATCCTTCGCAACAAAGCTTTACAATAAGGCGTTCTTTACTCGATGCTTTCACGTGACTAATGACACCGAACTTGTCGCGTGCGAGTTGACAGCTGGGACGGGGTCGCCGCTCCCGACCTCCGCCAGCTGCTGTCAATCCCCTGATCAACGATACTGGGACATTTCAACGAGTCGCTGTCACCTCACCAGTGACATGATTACGACGCCTCGCGCCTCGCCAGTGTCTTGGACTTGCCAGCACAAGAGTTTGCTTCGCCCAAGGTGATTGTTAGGCGCGAACGCGTAAGTTTGTTGCTTTCCGGGATCGCGAGTTTTTTCACCCCCGTGCCTTTTTATTTTGCCTAACCTGATAGGCTGGACGGATCGACCCCATCTCTGCCGCTTGCTTAGGGATCCAACCCCTTTTATTAATGTTCCGACGAGTCAGCTATCCCTGTCACGCTCGGAACGTGACAGTATCATTGTGTTCAGCTGATAGAAAAGGCTTGGCATGATGTAACCCTTCGATCCTTGAAAGCAGCATGGAAGAATTTGTGACGTGCAGCCTTTTATTGAACAGTTCCATCCAGAAAAGACTGTGGCTATGAGATTCATCAACATGATGAATGATAATGTGATGCCTCCGTTTCGGAAGACCTTACAAGTCAGAAAGCAACAGGTGTCAATTAATTTTTGGGATACACACTTTTCGCCTTACACACTCTCTCTGGGAACCAATTAAGTTCGTAAACCAAGGCCCCACTGTATTTACATTTTCTTCTTTTTCTAACGATTGCACTACAGTGAGACCTCAACTTACAAACACCTTATCTTACAAACTTTTCGTCTTACAAACGTCAAATTTATGAAAATTAAACCTTATAATAAGCACTATTTTCATAATACACACCCACCACGGCTGGTGGAGTGATCTTCGGCGGAAGCACACGACAGAAATGCACCAGAGGTTAAGTTACCAACAGTCCTTATGGAAGGTGACTATCCTTCCATAAGCCATCAACGACCATCAAAAAGGTAAATAAAACTTTATTTTACAGCACAGTTTATTTCTTTAATTACAGTCGTCCTGTAATGCGCCTCTCTTTCCAAACAGCAATTCCCTTTGACCTTTGACCTCCAACGCCATTCCATCAAGCCATAAATGACCATCACAAATGTAAATAAAGTGACTTTATGAGGAATGCAGTGTATTTCTTTTATTACAATACAATAGCACATTTATTATACACAGAATAAGGTATGTTGTGTGCAGTTTTAAGGCTTATTTAGTTGAAAAGTATATTTTATGGAAACCCGGGAACGGATTATTCCCATTTTAATGGTTTCCTATGGGAATTTCTTTTTTGAGATACACACTTTTTGCCTTACACACTCTGTCTGGGAACAATTAAGTTTGTATGTTGCGGTCTCACTGTATTTCAAAAACTGCCACAAAAAGAAAAGCATAGTCCAAAACATGTCACAACAGATTCGGTTAAATTTCAAGGCCAAGTTTTCCTGCTTCATTCAGTAAAATATTTGATAACTTGGTGCGTTATTTAAAAGCTCTAAGATATGGGTTGAGGGTACTCTTGACCGAAAAGGGCTTGTTTCGATTCAACTTTGGGCAGTTGAAAAGCAGTTCCAAAGAACATCTCAAGTCAATATCCACTGCTGACATAAACTATGAAGACAGAGCTGATGGGGAAGGACACAGCAAGAGGTCAAGCTTGAGACAAAGCATTCAGATAGAATACCTCACAGCCATAAATGTTATTGTTGCCAATCACTGGGTGAATTAAATTCAAGATGGCACTGACCAAGTCAAAGGTGACTTCATACTTTGAGATTTTGTCATTGAGTTCTTCCAAATCAGAGAAAATGTGGATCATTGTGACGGATGATGGTCCAAATCCATGATATTATTCACGTAGTGACAGCCTGAATAGTATTGTGATTGACAGGTTCCCCCTAGGACGAGATAGGTCATATTTGTCTGCTCTAATTTTTTTTGGGGTCAATTTGAATGTTTAATTTTGGTCAATGTATTCGAGTTAAGACCTTTGCATCAGGATACACTGTATGTGGCAGTCATTGTGGTATTTATTATCTAAAATCAATACACCAACATGCAAGGTCAAAATAAACTTGAACGACAGTTTAAATGATTTATATAATTTTACCACAATGGGGAAAATGCATTTGCAAATTGAATAAAAAACTCTTGAGTTGCATCACGAGGGAGGCCAAGGTAATATCATCTTATGCTTGAGAGAGCATGTAGGCCACTTGCCATTGGATGCATCACACAGCCCGAGATGAGTATTTATTTTTTCCAACACACGCATATAAAGCAAGCTTCACTGCCTTCGAGTGACAGAACCCCACTGAACTGTTCAGTGCTTTTTTATGCTGAATAACGATGGATTATCTGCATGTAGATTGGTCAAATTTGATCATGAATAATGAAATAATTAATGAACATTTGACATGTTGAACACTAATGATTTTAATTTAATGTGGGAGCAATGTGCTACATTGTTCTCCAAATCTGAATTCAGGTCACTCACAGACGCAAATGATCGAGGTGGAAGGGATGGTCCAAGTGCCCACTTGAGACATCTGAGACAACTTTACATCATCACTTTGTGGAGCTCTGCATGCAGTTTCTTACAAACTTCACACTGCACATGAGCAAATACATTTCTTTCTACTTCCACCACGCTATCAGCGCACAAATAGAGGAGCTGCTTCAATGTGTGGCAAATCAAGTTGGCTTTTTAGACGCCCTCAAGGGGACAGACCACCCTTTTTTAAATGCGCTAGCAGTAACATTTCTCATGTATCGTAATGCAACCTGGAAAATGTCCCAATGTATTTCTTAACTTGCATGAGAACAGCATACGGATAAGTCAAACCTCACCACTTTAATTTTTATCACAGTGGGGTCTCATATCCCGGTAAATACAAAAGATAGTTTGACTTCAAGGATTTAACCCTATGAAGTTGATAATCTGACCATGAAAGATTTAAATCCTGTTCCCTTCAAGTGGGTCAAATTTTATACGAGTCATCGTACCGTCAGGAACCAGAATTCATCAAGACGCTGTGTGTGTTTATATAAATATATATACAGTCCCAAATTCACCGTCTAGCACCGACCCTAGTGGTGCTAAAGCAATTCGGAGGGTGAATGAATAAATGAATGATTACAAATAACGAAAAAAGGCAGGTAGTCGAAACGTTAGGTCGTCGAGCAGTTATCACACCGACTTCCAAGTGCAGAAGTCGTGAGTTCAAATCCCGCTCTGGCCTTTGTGTGTGGAGTTTGCATGTTCTCTCCAGGCCCGCGTGGGTTTTCTCTGGGTGCTCCGGTCTCCCCCCCCCATTCAAAAAACATACATGGCAAGCTGATTGAAGACTCGAAATTGTGTGTGGGTGTGAGAGCGGATTGGCTGTTTGTCTATATGTGCCCTGCGATTGGCTCAGAACCAATTCAGGGTGTCCCTTGCCTAATGCCCAAAAACAGCTGGGATAGGCTCCAGCACTCTCTGCGACCCTCATGGGGATAAAGCGGTTTGGAAGGTGAATCAATGAATGAATAACAAAACAACCCTCATTTCCTTCAGTCCAAAGAGTTATTCATCTATATTCAATAAAGTCACTGCATGCTCAACCTGAGACACAACTTGTTGCATGTATATCATTAATATCATAAGCAACATATCATCATGAAAAAAATTTGTTATAGCACTTTTGGTTATTGTTCTCATTTATGATGTTTCACATTGTAAACATGCACACACACACACACACACACACACGCACACACACGCGCACGCACACACACACACACACACACACACACACACACACACACACACACACACACACACGCACACACACAAACACACATGTTCATGAACAAAAGGGCTCTTTAATCATAGACAGCACAGCTGAGCTTGAGCATAAAAACTAGCAAAACCTGACTTTTATGGCGGCGCAAGCCTTGATGCGCTTGTTTAGGAATTTTGTTCATCTCTCTGAGCTGTAGTGGGCATTCTGGCATACCAAGAATGTTTCCTTTTACAGTACATATACTCACTGCAACGGGCTCAAAGCATAATCAACTTTATGCCTACAGTATGTGTGTAAGTGTTGCTGCAGGTAGTGTTACATGATTTTGTTTAATTTGATCAAGGTGCAGATTCAGTGTTACATCATCTGACAGTATTTCAATCATGAACACAATAGCAGTGTGCATCAAATCCACTGAATCGTTGAAGAAATTAGTTCACTGAAAACAGTATCTCTATTTACCAAATGATTTGTTCTGGAAGAAATGTCTTTACTAGAACATTTTGAAACTAGACCCGTTTTCCATGTCAATGCTCTAATTCGTTCCAGCCCTCCTCAATCACCCCCACACTTGATGGTAAAAAAACAGAGAATAAAAAAAAAAATATGATTCAAATTTTAATTGCATCCTTGTTGTGTTTGTCCCTCTTTTAGTTCATTTTCAAATACATTGAAGAAAACAAGAGGAACATGTTGCATGACAGAGGAGATTTATAGAGTTTTTTAAAAACAAAACCCGTATGTATATTAACCAGGAAAATAAATAAATAAATAGCCACTTCTCAACTGCTCACTGTTAGTAAAGGAAAGAAAATGCTGAACTTCAACTGAAAAGGTGGTAAATTAAAGATGTATATATGGAAAATGGACAAGAGCGTACAGGTGAATACTAATGCATCAAGACATTTTATGGGAAAGTAACACCCTTTCTTTTTTTAAATGAACCCATACCATGAAAAATTGACGGGTAATATAAGTAATGTGATACAACAATTCACATTCTTTGATGTGACTGGGCAAGCAATTACATTTCCTTGTTATAAATCCATGGTGAGATTAGATGAAATTTGAATACGAATAGGAGTATGTGGGCTAATTATAGCTCCATATTCCACTCCCTCGTCAGTGTCAAGCCACATTTGGTGGGATCTGAAAACCTTAGTCTCAGGCGAGCAGGATGGAAAGAAGAAATGAGAAAGATGAATAATTGAGTAAGAAGGGAGCAGACAAAAAATCAATCGACATTTTGAGATTATGTGTGTCCAGATAAAATCCAACATAATAACTTCCCCACGACAGAGATCGGACTGCAATTGGGTTTAGAATGTAAAGGTTGCATTGAATGCACGCACACACACACACACACACACACACACACACACACACACACACACACACACACACACACACACACACACACACACACACACACACACACACACGCACACACACACGCACATGCACACGCACGCACACACTCTCACACACACATACACTCACACACACACACACACACACACACACACACAAACATTTTTATTTGTAAATTTCATCCCCCAATCTTGCATATGCCTCCAGCTAAATGTACACCTAGCTCTGTTGTCACGGTTTCTAAATGCAATTAGCGCTTATCTCAACGAAGACCAAATCATCCTTCTTCATCAGGTTTATCATCATCACCATCACATCTATATTCTAGCCATTCCAGTCCCTGCAAGAGTGAAATGAAGAGGATACCAACCACGGGAGAACATTGAGTGCTTTACAGAAGAAGGATTGCAGACTATCTATTGAGGTCACAGCATGGAAGAAAGACACCTCGACCAAATAATCTCCATTGCAGGATTACAATCACTGACTCAGCGGCATGCATCTTAAAATGTTGAAAATGTGGGTTATGTTGTATTTAGAGTGTCATTTTGGTACGTTTTTACTTTTTTAGCCATTTAACAATATATAAATAATATAAATCATAATAATTGATGAATGATGATGTTGTGGTACATTTACAACGATTTCAGAAGATGGGGAGACAAGCTGTTTCCTAGCAAGTCAACTTTTATGAGAATATAATTACATCTCGCATTTTGTTTATTTTCTTCATAGAGTCTAAAAAACAAAATACCAATGTGTTAAAATCTCATTGAAATATAATAAATACCAATAGGAACCAGAAAATTAAGATAACTCAAAAATGTAAATAAAGCAATAGTTTTGCAGCAAACATTTTTATGGCAGCCAGCACTGTGAGGCCATGTCATGATCTGCTTGGCGACCAACGGGGGGCGCTGTCCGCCCCGCCTGCACCTGCACAAGTGCTGGTCGTCCCGATCAGATTGGCGACCAGCGGGTAGCGACTTCAGCCCTGCCTGCAGCCTCGCAGGTGCTGGTCGTTATAATCAATGACACTTAAAAGGACACCTGGCACGACCATCCCGTGCCGATTCATTGTTTGTTTGCTGCTTGGTTGCAGCATGCATTGTGTACGTGTTTGTTTAACCTTGGCGGGCTTTTACTTTTGGTCTTCTTTTGCTACTTTGTATTTTTTCCATTCAGATCATTTTGATGTTTTACATTTTGTTCCTGCTGACTTTATTTTAATACAATTTGTCAAACAACCTCCTACTCACTCCTGCCTGCTTTTTGGGATCCGCACCCGCCGCCACCACCACCTTGTAAACCGTGACAGGCCAAGGCGCTAATCATATGATCACCATGTTTTTATTTCTAAAAATTATCTTGCAAACCCAATAAAAACATCAAACATGATAAAAACAAATATAATACAATCTAAACTACTTTTCACGACTCACTGTGTGACTCAGCTGTGACATTGATATTTTGATTGATGTAACCTCAAAAATGGAGGAGAACTTTCACAGGCGAACTTACTTTTTACTTCTCCGAACTTTTGAAGTTGACCGAATGGCCAACAGTTCAGTGTTGGGGCGCATGTTGCACAAGTGGCTGTTCTCAAAGACGGTGCTGAATGGTGAAATTTACCACAGGTGTGTTGTCAATGACTTTATAATTCAGTCTAATCATAGTAACTTCTCCGCCTTTCTGACACTCTTCCAGTTCTCTGTTGCCACCCAATGATGGCGGTCTGTGTCAATTTTTTCTGTGAGCCGAAATTTTACGTGAAATCCTAATTTACCAAACTTATTGAGTAGGATAAAGCATAGATGAGAAATACACACATTTTACAAAAAAAAAACCGCTCAAATCTCATCCCAAATGACTTCTGCCTGATGGAAAATCATAAGTAATACATATTGAGCCCTTCCTTGTTTTACGCACTCAGCCTACACTTTTTTTTAACACTATAGTGGCTGCTTTCCCAGCTCATGCATTTTGTTTTTCTACTTTCATTCCGTTCATCACTTTGCTGCTGTGAAATGTAAATGTCTCCACTGCGAGACCAATAAAGGCAAATCCAATCCAATACTGTATTTTATATTTATTCATCACAGTTTTCCATTGTGTCATGTGCGGATCTCCGCCTTTCTGTAACGAATATTTCCGACACCAGCCGCACATGCCAAACCGCAAAACCACGTCTTCAACCGTTTGTCACCACTTCCACCTTCTCGTTCATACTGAGTCCACTCACCGATGTATGTGTCGTATTTTTTGCACGGTGTTTAGAGCAGATGTTGAGCAAGAATGAAAGCCAACCGAATTCCATTTATATTTAAGTCATGCATCAAGGTGGAAAGACTTTTTTATGTTTCCCATTTAATGGCTCAGAAAAAAAATATGAGGAAACCTTTGGAAATATGAGCATTATGCAAGAGACTTTTCATGGCTCTTCATTTGACTCTTCTTCAAAATAGACCTTCCACCCTTCTCTCCACGTTTCAATTGGTCTCAAGGCATGTAATGCTTATCTGTTAACAATCTAGTTTCAATTATTTCATCTAATATGCCGCAAGTAATCTTGGTTCACACTTGCTGCCTTGTGTCCATGGTTCATCAGCCATTACACCTTCCTTACCTTTTATAGTGCAACGCTTCTATTATTGCGGCATAACCAAAACAGAGATAAAAGAAAACCTGGACAAATTGAATCTATTTAAAGTTATCTATCTTTGTTCCATGCATACTTCGCTTTGAACCCAAGCATGCATATTGCTGTCGGCAGCGAGCATCCCTGAATCTCTAAATGGTCATTCTTCAGGAATTCTAAAAACGGCATGATTGTTGCACCATTAACCTTGCAACATGAAAGAGAGCAAGCCATTTTTATCATGCTTCCACATAAAATATAATTCTTGAAATTAAAAATACATGAATAGATCATTAAAAAATAGCCCACTGTTTGGCCAGTAGTAGATATTTGTGAAAAAATAGGAAACAGGCGAAAAAGGAGGTTTTGGCACTGTATGTGAAATATTTTTTAGGAAAAAGGTTCTTTTTTCAGACTAATTTTTTTTATGTTCGATATGGTATCTTTGATGCTGCCTTTTAATCTTCTTCTACTGGGGGACAAGCTGCGGCATGCCGGAGTCGACCATCACCTCACATCCTGGATTACAGATTACCTCACAAACAGGCCACAGTACGTGAGAGTAAAGAACTGTGAGTCGGGCAGGCTTCTCTGCAGCACCGGAGCGCCGCAGGGAACAGTCCTGGCTCCATTCCTCTTCACCCTCTACACCTCGGACTTCAATTACAACACCCCAACCTGCCACCTTCAGAAGTTCTCTGACGATTCAGCTATTGTCGGCCTCATTACAGAGGGAGACGATAGGGAGTACAGGGGACTGACAAAGGACTTTGTGGACTGGTGCCAGCAGAATCACCTCCAGATCAACACCGGCAAAACCAAGGAGCTGGTGGTGGACTTCTGCAGGAAACAATCGTCACCTGCACCATTGAACATCCAGGGTTCGGACATTGAGAGGGTGACCTCCTACAAGTACCTGGGTGTTACACTCAACAATAAACTGGACTGGACAACAAACACGGATGCCCTAATCAAAAAGGGACAGAGTCGCCTCTTCCTCCTCAGGAAACTGAGGTCTTTTGGATTGGATTGGATTGGAATACTGAGGTCACAGCAGCAAAGTGATGAAAGTGATGAGTGATGAGTGGAGTTCAGGGGTCACTCCTAAAGACTTTCTATGACTCTGTGGTGGCATCAGCCATCCACTATGGCATTGTCTGCTGGTCAGGCAGCATCACCACCCGGGATAGAAAAAGACTGGAGCGCTTTGTCAAGCGGGCCAGTTCTGTCGTGGGCTGCTCGCTGGACTCTCTAGAGGAGGTGGGCAACAGACGGACGCTAGCTAAACTAAAAGCTATGACGGACAGCCCCTCCCACCCCCTCCTGCCCATCCTGACAGCTCTGGGTAGCTCCTTTAGCCAGAGACTATTACACCCGCGCTGCAAGAAGGAGAGGTACCTACCTACCTACATAAATATGGGTTGTTGCAATATATCTAAATGCATTTCTTGATTCTGCACTATGTACAGTCTTGTTTATAGAACGGTTTTTTGCACATCTACATTTGCACAGTATACAGTTGACATTTTTATTTTGTTATGCTTAGAATATCTTGTTTTCTATCCTTTCACTCCCACCCCAACCCCATCCCTCTTCAATTGCTGCTGTGGACTGCAAATTTCCCCATTGCGGGACGAATAAAGGTATTCTGATTCTGATTCTGATTCTGATTTTCCTTTCGGCTTTTCCCTTCAAGGGGTCACCACAGCAAATCAGTGACCTCCATCTTTAGAGGTTTTATCCGCATGTTTGTTTTGGCCAAGCTTTTACGTCGGATGCCCTTCCTGACACAACCAGTTTGTAAATCCTTCCCAGTTTGTTCAGCAAAACTATTAGTCTACCAGTACATAGTCAAAAATCTCATGTATCAATAAAAAGGCTGAAAAAATCAAATGGAGTATGTTCTGATTATGTTATTCCATGATTTCCCGTGAAAGGATACGATCCTCTGATCGTAGGTCTCCGCTCAACCCTTTCTTCTCTCCCCACTTGTCAAATAATAGTCATTGTCCGATGAACTGGCAGCGTTGTGAGAAGTATTCAAGCTTCTGAGGGAAGGTTCATATATGTGATCTTCCGTTGAACTAGACATTTGCAAATGTGGATGCAAACAACACCATTACGACAATAACGACTGTCGGAGCAAGTCTCGTGACCTTGAATTCCTACAACTTTGCCCTATCGTGAGAATGCTCGTTTCACACGTAGAAGGGCTCACAAATTTAGCTTGTTTTAGAATGTTAAGTTTTCGTCAAGTATACTCATTCAGGATTGAAAAAACAACATTTTATTAAAATGTGTTTACTCGTTTCTGCCATGGAAGGGCTAAAAAGGCAGTGAACACAAACACCGGATTCATGTTTTTGTTTTTGTAACATTAAGAGCAGTACTTTGGGAAAATGATGACCAAAACTATAGTTTTGTCTGACTTCCAAAGTGTGTTACCACCCTCCTCCCTATTTACTTACACATATAGTTCAGGATCACTCCCAAAACAAAACATGACTATATTTCCAAAACCTCTGCATCCCAGTGCCGGTGCCCAAGAAAAAAAATGGATCCCTCACACACACTGGCTTCATTCTTCCAAGTCATGGAAGTGGCAGGGGGTTCCCTGGACCTTTTTAAGCCTATGTTAAAGAGTTTACTGGTGCAGACAGTGCACAAGTTCAGCTGGAAAGTTCCAATGAATATACGTGCATGCAAAGGCTGCAGCTGAGGGTGTTTAATGGATTTTAAAGCGTTGCATTTTGCCTGTGTGCTGATGTGTGTGGCTCACTGTCTGTTTTGTGTGCAGAGGTTTAAGGGCGCAGCTGGCTTCTATGCATTTTGACTACTGTGTGCATGTGTTTGCCGCATGTGACAGCGAGAGGGAGGAGGAGACCAACAGAGACAGCGTGTCAAGATGTGTGCTGTTCAGGCAGATGACCCCCATACAACCCTTCTGTTACACACACTCACACACACACACATACATACGCACACGCACGTGCACTCACACACACACACACACACACGCACACACACACGCACACACGCACACACACACACACACACACACACACACACACACACACACACACACACACACACACACACACACATTCAAACCAATTCCCCCACCCACCCTGTAGCCTGCCTCATCTTCCACCCGCCCATGTGCTGGTTAGTACACGTTTTCACCGGACACATACCATCCTTCTCCCTACACAGGATGACTGAAGTTCAACAAAAGCTAAAGGTGCATGTCAAAATAAATACAAGGACTTAATTAGCGATGTACATAATTCTACGTTTTAGATGAACAAGATCAAGTGTATATAATTAGTGATGGGCAAAGTTGTTTGGTTTGTCTCTGTTGTATTACGTTGATATGTACAGGGTGACCCAAAAAGATGTGTACCCATGAAAATGTCAATTGTGGCTTTGATTAAAAAGCTATTTATTTCAAATTTAAACCACACATTATTCAGTTTATGGAAGACCATTCACCAGAGTTTTATTTCTGTCAACTTTTAGTCAATTAATGGCTTTCCCAAGATGTGTTCCAAATGTCAACCATTTCGTTACAAGCAAACCTGTACTGGTCTGACAAAGTTTTCAATCACTTTTACACACTACTCTTTTGGGAGGGTGACCCAAAAAGATGCGTCCTACTGGGTCCTTCACTGCAGCAGTGTTTTCCCCCGAAAACCCTGTGATTTAGGGTTACGTAAACTACTCTCACCAAAAGTCAGCTTGGATAAGGTCATGCTCACCCAATCTTGTCCAACTAATTTTATCTCCCTCCTCAGAGGTTTAATAAACACATGTACGGTCCTATTCTATTGTGAGAGGAGGAATATAATTGTCCGTTTTTTATTTAGGAGATGTACTTTGTGTGGTGAAAATAAATGTGTGTATCGTTGAAATGTATAGTTCAATGTTTTGTAGTGAATCAAGTTTTCTGGTAATGAAAAAAAATCTGGATCAGTAAAACTTGTCATGGGCAGGTCTCAAGATCAGCGACTGATTTTCTTTGAGAAAATTGTGACTGGTGCACCCCGAATGAATTTTACTATCCCATTGCTTTTACACAATATTATATGTTTTACACAATATTATATGTTCACATGCACCACAGCCACAGACAAAATTCATTCAGAGGGCCACATCCATCTCGCCTATAGTCTCTAACCGGCCATTACAGGCGACATGAAGTCAAATTAAAACACCTTGAAAATTATACTTATGTTATGTGCAGAAGTGTGCCCTCATCATTTAGTTAGCAAGTAAGAGCTATGACTTGTGAATGCAATGTTGGTATATTTTGGAACTTTTTGTCGAGCAATTTCCAAAAACAAACTCAGTGGCCTGAATATTTCTAAAATTCTTGTGTGTGCATGGTCAGACTGTTCTACTGAAATACTTTTGGCACATTGACAATTTCACATCCTGTGAGGTATTGAGTGTATTATAAGCCCTCATTGTTTTATTATTATTAATCACTCTCAATAACTTTATACCTGCCAGTCATCGACAGATTTGGGAGTGCTGAAGAGGCATTGGTAATATGAGTTGGCAGTTGGAGCACAAATTTTATTATATATTTTACAAGTGTAAAGACATTATTTTTATTGATGCAATTGCAACAGCCAATGCCATCACAACACTCGTAGCAATTTATTGAAATAGGACAATATGATTTTTCAAAATCGAGACAAGTTAAATTTAGTTCATTGGCTTGGATTTCAGCAAATATTCGGGTTATGTCGTGCTTTGCAAAATTAATTGCCAACCTCTGGCCTACAGGCTTGTCCACCAACGTAAGGCAAAAAAGTAGGTGACCCAAAGTTGAAACACTTTGAGGATATTATTTAAAAAAATAACAAAATAAATTAATTCCCAAAACCTTTATGCATCTTCAACACAAATGCAACGTATTTTGTCACAATTTTAGCATTAAAGCATCCCACTGAATCCCTGTGGATTTAAAATTTTGTTACGCATTCCAACATAACCATGTTGAAGCCGTAAACCTAAATGCTATTCGCTGCTCACACCATAAGGCCCTAAATCACATAGAAATAACATCAGCTCACCTTTGCGTCAGCCTCAGGCACAGAGCGACATCTCGACTCCCGCCTCATATTTCTTACTTTGTAGCCTTTGCCAAAGTCTGTCACTCCAATTCTCTTCCTCACCTGCCTCCTTATGGCTACATCGCTCCGAAGGCACTCACCATCGAGTCACGCCATCTGCTTCACTGGGACATGCGGTTAAA
This sequence comes from Hippocampus bargibanti, assembly GCF_051943395.1. NCBI lineage: Eukaryota > Metazoa > Chordata > Actinopteri > Syngnathiformes > Syngnathidae > Hippocampus > Hippocampus bargibanti. Next base: position 22,723,360 of record NC_142740.1, on the reverse strand, counting down.
GAAGGGTCCAGGCTTCTTACCTCAGTCAGTCTTCGTCCTCCATCAAACTAATCGTTTACCCTCTCCACTCTATTCCCTGTAACAATCCTTGTACTGTATTTCTCTTCTTGGAAAATACATCTCCCTGATCATTTTAAGGAACCAAGAGTTTTATTTATGCACTCCCATTGCCATGACAACCATTGCTAACTTTGGACATGGGAAAGGGAACAGGGGGAGTGGAGGGTTGGGAGTTTAGGTGGGGCCTGTGAGCTTGTGTGGAGTCCAAAGGACAGCGTAGGGGCATTGTTGTATCGGCATTCATGGTGTCAGCAAGCCAGAAGTAATGACTTGGCTCTGTTCAAGGAAAACATTCTAAACATTTCCAAGACGGTGCATACATTAACCCTCATATTATGTTGAAAAAAAAAATCACATTGATCATGTTGTGGATCATGTTTACCCGTATATAAAAATCCACACACAACAGTCAAATAATAGGTGATATTAGCAACAACTGTTTCTGAAATGTTATAAACATTCTTGAAGAGGGCCAAAATATTTTCTATCTCATTGGGATATTTTAGAACTGTTTTGAAGATAGGAAAAATAAAGAATATCCAGTGCTTTAGTCAACATAAAAATGGAAACGGGTAAAATTGACCTCTTAAGATAGCGGGTTAAAAAATATGAGGGTTAAACCATCCAAACACAACATGACTTGACGTTGGAATAGGGCTCATATTGTCAATTGATCAGAATAAGTATTAACAGGTTTCGGCACAGGTTCAAATAAACATGTTGAATCCCCATTTAGAAATATCGCAGTTGTTTCAAAAACATTGCTTCGAGCTGTCAACTAGATTGCATTTTACATAGACAGTTTCTACACCACATTTTACAAGTAATATTCTTTACTGTCCTCTGTGTATACACATGGATGTCCATATGTTTTGTCAGCTCCTTGTCAGGCTGTCACAGCACTCCCTGTAAAGCAGACTTGGTGACATATTTTACAGTGAAACCACAGAGAGATACACTTATATGTAGGGAAATTGTTTGTGGGTGGTTGGAGGGGAGGGAAGAAAAAAAACGACTGACACCTCAGACTCCACTTCACAGCCAGTGAGGGAAGAAAGTGAGCAAGCCGCTAAGCCTTTCCTCCCGCAGCCGCCTGCAAACTGGAGATATTACCGTTCACATTTGGATGGACGCATGGATCCCACTGTGGGGTTTATGTTGATGCGTATGTGTGTAGGTGTGCGTGTGTGTGTGCGTGTGCGTGTGCGTGTGTGTGTCTGTGTGTGTGTGTGTGTGTGCGTGTGCGTGTGCGTGTGCGTGTGTACGTGTGCGTGCGTGTGTGTGTGTGTGTGTGTGTGTGCGTGTGTGTGTGTGTGTGTGTGTGCGTGTGCTAGCGTGTGTGCTTTAGGTGTTTATATTTTTTGCAAATGTCTATCAAGAAAAACTTTGCATTAGCTTGTTTGAGGTCTGAGTTTTTTTTCAGGTCTTGAGGTCTGAGTTTTTTTTGTGACAAAACTGTGATTCTATGTTGTCAAGGTTGGTTGAAATATTCAAGTAGCCAATGGACAATTTCAATACTACTCATTGGCAGAGACATGAGGAGGAAGGAAGAAGAATGCACAGGGTGAAAGAAATTATGATGTCAATTTAGCTAAATTTGCAACCCCAACACCCCCCCCCCCTCCCCGACACTCACAAACACACACTAACACAGCACACACACTAACACACACACACAAACACACAACACACACACACATATGCAAAGATCTTTGTCATTGTTATTAAAACTGTCAGTATGACTTGACATTGGTGCATTGGACCAAAAAAACATCGAGAGCCAAAAAGCATGACTGACAGTGTCAATTATGGGTCACACAAACTTCTGTCCAACAAATAATGTTATCATCTTTTTTACTTTTTAATTGAACGCACATTCCTCAAAATACCACCTGAAACCTTTAATAAGTGTTAGGTAGGATTCCATTATGAAAATGTCCCGCTGCCAGAGTGGCACATACAATAAAATCTTGTGGTTACTGCATTCCAAAACTGCTACACTTGGCCGAAATTGGTTGATATCGATTTTGCTTAATTCATTCACAGCCAGACGTGCAAAAATGTGTCCACTCCAGTGCCAAGGGTTTTGTCATTGTCACTAGAATTCCAGGACACACAGAATATTGAGTTTTAGCACTATATAAACATTCAATACAGCGTTAGAAACATTAGACTCTCTTCTTTCATCAGAAGAAAACAGTTACTTCCTAAGTTATATTGGTCTGCAGTTATATGAGCTTGAAATGAGGGCGGCTGTCCAAAATACAATGCAATACATACATACTGGTTTATATAGAGCTTTAACAACAGCTGAAGCAGGAACAAAGTGCTAACATGGAAAAAAGGGAAATGCTTCCCCCTTGTGGAAAAGAAAAAACATTGCCAGAGGCCATGGCTAGCGTTTTATCGGCACTCAAGCATGAAAAAGCAAAACCCAAACAAATTCAGGAAGGGTGCTCTATGTCATATTTTCAATTCCTGAATACAATTGTAAATGGCAGTGAATGAGTTAATTGCGACTGTCACATAAAATATACTATTTTTTTTTGTACAGTGAATGAATGCTCTGTAGGCTCCTATTGAATGGGGCATTCAAATGGGTATCAAATAGTTTCGGGCTGTCTATGATTTTAAAAAGTATGCCAGAATTAATTCCATGCGCACGCTTTGACATGATTCAGAACTGAACCGCTGGGAGGAACAACGCAAACATTTTCCAAGACACAGGGGCCCTGTTGGACGTAATACTGTGTACTCAAGGAGCAGCGAGGCAATAATAGCATAATCAAACATGACATGATATCGTTTGCCCCCAGAGTCAACTGTTGATAGCAAACATTGAACACCAGCAGCTAACTAAGCAAACGTAAAAATGGTGGTGCAAAATTCTATGAGGGAAAAACTGTTGGCGTTAGCCTAGAAACCAAAATGTTCACAGGGAGGAAGTCTAAGTGACTTGTCCAAAGCCTACTCTCATGACTTATGCACTTTCATGTTGCATTACATTTAATTATAGATCATACTGGGGCAGCCCCTAACACAGCCTGCTTACCTCACATGTACAAAAAGTTCAATAATTCAGCACCGAACATGTCGGATGCAGGATGAATACCGCTTGAGAAAATATGCTCACTCTTATTCAACTCTGTTCTTCGTTTTGCTGAAAAACAAAATGAGGATTCAATGATGTTAATGAAGTTCCGGTTAAAAAAAAAACTTTCAACTGAAATTTGGATTTTAAGGAAGAAAGAAAACAGCATGCTACTGGGAAGATACGTATCCCAAAATTAGCACAAACGTATTCAAAACATTTAGCTTGTAGCAGACGAGCACATTTCACCATGATGTCCCTGATGCACTGCTGAAAAAGGCACTTTGATCCTGTCATCTTTCAGATAGAATTGCTTCATAAAACAAAGAGGGTGCAGAAAAGTGCTTGAGATGGAATGACTCTGTGTCTTTTGTGTTGTGTCACATTATTTTTTACTTAGTTTTTTTTTTTGTTTTCGTTTTTTGACTTCAAGATGGCGCTGCAAGAGTGGCTGCCTTTACAGCAGGTCCTATATTTAGTTTTTCTACTTCTTCCTTTCCTTTCCTCTTACTTTCATCACTTTTCTGCTGTGAATTGTAAATTTATCTGTGAGACTAAAAAAGGCAAATCCAATCCAAAACAAGGAAGTCCACTAAAGTCTATCAGCTTTCAAAATCACATTTTTCACGTTTTGTCTCATCAGAAAGCAATGCAAGACATTTGAGATGCTGCAAAATACCCTTCTCATCGATGCATAATACCCTGTAACTACTGTTTTGTTGTGCCAAATTATCAAAACGGTTTGGGAATTTAATAATAATAATAATAATAATAATAATAATAATAATAATAATAATTATTATTATTATTATTATTATTATTATTATTATTATTATTATTATTATTATTATTATTGTTATTATTATTATATACATATATTATTATGTATGTATAATAATAATAATAATAATAATAATAATAATAATAATAATAATAATAATAATAATAATAATAATAATAATAATAATTATTATTATTATTATTATTATTATTATTATTATACGTCTGTGTAAGCTCTCAGTCGTACAGGAGTGGTCCATCGATGAGAAGGTTTCTTCAGCCGTCATCTGTACTTTTTTGAAGGTGTCGGACGTTTCGCCTCCTATCCAAGAGTCTTCGTCAGCGAACTACCGACCAGTCAGACTTTAGTTTGCTGACGAAGCCTCTTGGATAGGAGGCGAAACGTCCGACACCTTCAAAAAAAGTACAGATGACGGCTGAAGAAACCTTCTCATCAATAATAATAATAATAATAATAATAATAATAATAATAATAATAATAATAATAATAATAATAATAGGGCGGCCCGGTAGTCGAGTGGTTAGCACACGGGCTTCACAGTGCACAGGCCGCTGGTTCGCGTCCCTGTCCGGCCTCCTTGTGTGGAGTTTGCATGTTCTCCCCGGGCCCGCGTGGACTTTCTCCGGGTCCTCCGGTTTCCTCCCACACTCCAAAAACATGCATTGCAGGCAATTTGTTCGCTCCAAATTGCCCCTAGGTGTGAGTGTGAGGGTGACTGTTGTATGTCTTCGTGTGCCCTGCGATTGGCTGGCAACCGATTCAGGGTGTCCTCTGCCTCGTGCCCGTAGACAGCTGAGGCTCCAGCACACCCCGCGACCCTAATGAGGAATAAGCGGTATGGAAAATGGATGGATGGATGGATAATCATAATAATAAAAATAATAATAATCATCATCATCATAGTCATCATCATCATCTTAGTCATCATCATCATCATCATGCATAGAGATGTATGTATGTATGTATGTATGTATGTATGTATGTATGTATGTATGTATGTATGTATGTATTTATTTATTAATTTATTTCTTTATTTATTAATTTATTTATTAAATTCAACATCCCACATGTTTGCAGAGCTCTGACTCGTTCTGCCTGTGCCCCAATGAAACTCTCCAAGATGGCATCAGACAAATTTTGGGGAGTTTGTGCCACCAAAATGTTCAGATGCGTCGGGGTCATAGGAAACGCCTTCAGAACGCTCACCATGTCATCGACGTCTCCCACAGATGCTCCAGTTTGACACACAAGCGCAGCTGTCTGGTCTACAAATATAGAGCCATCATTGTCACATTTGACTTCTACTACGATAAATATTTTTACTGAACAATTACCGCAGTGTGTTGAAAGATAATTGGTTGAATTGTATCATGCCTCAGAAAGAAGTGTATTACATAATGAAATTATCTGACAGTAACTTTAAAAGCAACCCTTGGATTTCTACCTGGCGCCCAGAATAGAACAATAAAACAAGGTTTTGCCTGGAGAAACTGCAATGTTTTTTAAATAAAACCATTTCTTATCCGGGTCAGACACTAGCGGTCTAAAATTATGATTCAGTCAAAATTTCACTTTGAGGTAAAATAAGGACAGACCCTGATCCAGACTAAATTCCCCCCACAGGGAGTGTAAATGGGATGACAATAGTTTAAAAGTGTGTATGTAAATTGTGTGAGATCGTACCTGCACACATAAATACACACAATTCGATGAATCAACTGAAATAACATCTCCAAGGTGGTGGTAACAATGAAGTGCAATGCAATGTGTCAGAAAATGGAAATAAAATGTGATTCATGGGACAGCCAGCAAAATGTGATGGGGCATAGAGTGACCAGCTAGCAAGAGAGCGGGACTGAATGCAATGAACAAGAAGCATCCAGAATGAATTCCCTGATATGGTCATGCATGGCTGAGCTGAATTGGCCTGGATCTAGGAGGTAAAGGCTGGGTGGGGGTTTGAGCGGCTTCTGCACGTCCAGCTGGACAGAAAGACGACAGAGCTTGAGAGGCCCCGGGGTGCTGACAGGTGTAGGCCTCCACTCCAGCTGAGGCCTCAAAGCTGACCTGAATATTTGGATAGCTCTCTCTCCGGCCCTCTCTCTTTTATATTTGCTGTTTGCAACGGGATTCAAGATGGTTTTTCTTAGCTTATAAAGCTTGCCGTTTGTGAAATAGTTGAAACGATAAGCTCTGTTTTGTCATCCACAACATCACATAAAGTGAAAGTACAATGCAACAAAATGCATTCAGGCCTGATACATGCAAATATATCCAGTATATTATTTGAAATCCGCAACACACACACACGCACACACGCACGCACGCACACACTAACGATCAATATACAACGACAGTTTTCCATCAAATAATACATTTGTTTTACTGCAGGATGTGTTTCCCCCATTTTGATATGACTGTAAACATAGTTAGAATGTAAGAAAATGTTTTTAGAGTAATAAGTATTTTAATTTACCCACCTATTTTTATTATAAATAAAAACATGTATTGCTGTAAGAAGTGCAGTTCAACGAAATGTGCAGGTACACACACGCAAACACACACACACACATGCACACACACATACACATACACTACTGTAGAAGAACGTAATATTAATTTGATATTGTTCAAAAAGAGCTGATTATTTTTGAACAGTGACATCACTATTTGGCTGTTTTTAACTAACAACTGACATTCAGATTAAAGAGATTCATACCTTTGCAATTAATTACGTCTCAACAAAGAAACCCTTTGACTAAAAAGTGATTAGCTCATCTTCCATTCGATGTACTGTGATTTGAAAAAGTAAAAATTTGCCTATCTGCCCTATTGTGGGACGATGAGTTCATATAAATAAATAAATAAATAAATAAATAAATAAATAAATAAAGTAGAAGGAAACCCATGAAAGCTGGCACCAAACAGTTCATTTATTACTGTATGATTGAGGAAGGCGCTGAGATCAACATGCAAGCGTTTGCATCCGTACATGCTTCGACCCAAGGTAGACAGACACACAACACTTGTAACGAGGTTCTCACGTCCATGTACCCAACCACCCATACTCCTACTCATGTGGATATTATCAGTGGTGCTCAGCTGAGCCTCCAGGCTTGTCCGGTCCCTGTGGCAAAACGGTGACCAAGGGAGGAAGAGCTTATCTGGGCTTCAGGCCCCCTCCCTTGGCCCTATGCCTTGGCTCCAGAAGCTCGCAGGCAGATGCCGTGCAGGAACCCAGGGAGGATTGTGACTGTGGATAAAGCTTGGAGCATTTAACGCAGAATAGACAGGCTTTTGAACCTTATCGTCCATCTTTGTGCCCATGTGCAAATGTACAGAGGATGACGGTGACAGCTTTTAGAACAGTGGTGTCAAACTCATTTGTCGCGGGCCACATCATAGTTACGGTTTCCTTTGGAGGGCTGTTATGAATTTTGGGAAACCATATAAATGTTTCATCATCTCCATACATTATATAGATAGCACACAACAAAATTATGAATAACTACTTTTCAAATTTGAAGTAAAAAATAATGACTGTTTTTGTGGTGTATATGGGACAATTTGAAATTTTGGTTCGGAGTTGAGCAAGCAACATGGAATTTCACGTTAGATTTTCTAGTTAGATTTGCCTCCGCGGGTCGAATAAAATGATGTGGCGGGCCAGATTTGGCCCCCGGGCCTTGACTTTGACACATGGTATTAGTTCAGCATTTCTAAAAGAATGCATTCGAGACAGTTATTTCTCTTCCACCTTAATTTAATGAGGTATGAAGTAACAGTCACGTATCGCATTGACAACTTGAGGATAATTATAAGACACTTTGGAGAATTCAATGCATCTAACCTGCTGAGAACTGCCTAGACAAAGTTCTTTTTTGATTAAAGCATAATTTCAACAAAAAGTGGAAAAGGTAATTTTATCTACAAAAAAGCAACAAATCCCCATTTTACCTGATCTTTAGGTTGATTAAGCATCACCACTGCCAATTCTTTGATGCATGAAATGTTTTCTTCAGAAGATCCTTTGGGGATTTAATGATGGTGATGCGCACAGTGGAAAGCGCATATTTTTTTGAATGAATTGAGAAGCTCTATGCTTTCATACAAACAATCAACTAGCTCATCACAACACTTCTCATGGACACATTGCATCTTCTCCATCATTTACAGTAATTTCCTCTTTGAAACGGAAGGCTTTTCTTAACCCGAACAAAGACAAGAACAGGTGTTTGGTGGAATGTGCAGCTCCATATGAGTCTTGCAGCTAGTTAACAGCTTTGAAAAGGGTTCCTTTCGTCTCAGAGAATTAAGCCAAGTGTTCACAAAACACAAGTCTAAATATAGGGAGGGAACATGAGACAGATGAATGCCACAGAGTGATGAGTCTAGAAGACGGAAGCACGCAGCTTTCGTCTCGATTTGACTGGCACAGCTTTGCACCCCACGGATTGTATTCAATGAGTAAATATATGTGGATGTGTATGTGCATGTCTACCTAGGAGCCTTACTGTGGATTTTCTCCCAAAAAAACAAGGGTGAATTACAGTTCAGGGTTTGGGGCAAATCCGCTGCGTGAACAAGTCTAGCGCATGCGACGCAATGCGGTACATTAAATATGACGCCACCATTTTTTTTTCTCCAAGATGAACATCTTCCACTAGGCTGTTTATGGGTATTATCGACAGCCATTTTAGCTTTGGGGTGAACCATGTCGTTCAGATTTGCAAAGACACCACCACCCCCAATACACACACTTGGCAACAGTAAATGCTTTTGTCAAACTCTACGTGTTTTAATATTGAAAATTTTCCCTTTGATGTGCAATCACACATGTGCATGGCTGCCACTCGCACAATTACACAGACACAATGAATTTGCTGAGATGGAGCGACTGCAGTGTGTTTGACCCATTTTGCAGAGGCAAGCTTCTGCTTTCATAACGACAGAGTGTGAAGGAGCGAGTGCGTGTGTGTGTGTGTGTGTGTGTGTGTGTGTGTGTGTGTGTGTGTGTGTGTGTGTGTGTGTGCGTGTCTGCGTGTCTGCGTGTGTGTGTGTGTGTGTGTGTGTGTGTGTGTGTGTGTGTGTGTGTGTGTGTGTGTGTGTGTGTGCGTGTGTGTGTGTGTGTGTGTGTGTGTGTGTGTGTGTGTGTGTGTGTGTGTGTGTGTGTGTGTGTGTGTGTGTGTGTGTGTGTGTGTGTGTGTGAATGCATATCCAGTAGCTTGCAACAGGGGGATGTAGCACAACAGGCTTTTTAAATCTTGAAATGTGCTAAACTGCCATCTGGTGATGACCAAAAAAAGGTTAAAAAATTGCTTTACCCGTTCGCTCAAAAAATTGAATTCTCATTGCAATGAGAGTTTAATGCTGAGAATAGAATATTGACAAGGTTCAACAAATTTGAGTTACGTTGTTAGGTGATGAACGCTGTTTTGTGGACCGACACTGCTCTAAAGATGTTCCTGAAGCGGTTATGAAGTGTTGTCTCACAACAGTGCGGAGTGTCGCTGAAATTATATTTTGTGTCACGATACTATGTTGCCTCATTCCTGTCACTTCCCGTTAAGGCAGGAGACAAGCGGAACGGGCGCCTTGCCTTGAAGCTATCGCAGTCAGGGTGTCTGCCACGAAATAGAAGGAAGAGGTATAAGAGAGGTCATGGTGGTGGCCGTTTTCGTCGGCGTTTGCAAGGGCCACAAAAATCAGGGAGCGGCTGCCCACCCTTGCGGCGCATCATGGCAGCAGTCAAGTGAATGTGAAAACAAGAGAAAGCTTTGCGGAATATTGATTTAATGCCGCATCTGGGGCAAAAGAGGGAGGCAACATGCGCGTTCCAGATTATATGCGCTCTATTTCCTACTCAGTCCAAACCTTGACTTCCTCGGCCTTCGCGCTCAGAGAACCAGTTGGAGACAGTGAAGATATTCTTTCATTAGGTTTTGTGAAGTTCAAATGTCTAAAAACCAATGATGGATTAGTACAAAATATACAGTACATGTCAACTAATGATCCCTTTGTTTATCTAGAAAACATCAAGGCATCTCCTTGGCATTGAAACGTATTGCTTGTGCCTTTCAATTATCTTCCTGCCTTCTAAATAATAAATGGTCTCAGCCCTCATTAGCATCAAACATGCAGGAGATTAGGTCTATTGGGTCTATTTGACACACTGTGCACTTATCAAAATAAAGGATATGCAGGACATAACAATTTGTGTTGGTTGTGACCGGTTTTCATGAAGTTAATGGATTTTATTCAAGAAAGAAAGGAAGAGCCTTTGTCTCACTAAATTTAACAGACACTATTGTGATTGCAGGTGTTGTCGTTGTTTTGTTTTCAATCCAAATGAGGATGTGCTAAATATGTAATCAATACTATTTGACAAGGGTAGATGACCCCTACCGTAGATGTTGCTGTCAAATCTAGGTCTCATGTTAAAATGGGCCGTGAAGGTTCATACCAACCTCAATGTATTGACCAAAAACTAATAAAAAATACACAAATTACTGTGCAGTTCATGGAGAAAAACAAAACGCTTTTCCCCTTCCCACTTTAAGTATGATATGCTTTTGAAATAGTTACAATAATCCCCTGAAACATTTCATCACCACTCATTTCCACATGATTAGGATGGCAGCCATCGCAAGAAGAACAGCTAAAATGCGCATCCCCCAAAATATTTTAACTTTCTTTCAATTGAATGCTCTCACTCGTCCAACGCAGAAACCATCCCTCCCCTCCCGGGATGAAAATGATGAAAAGAACAGGCGCACTCCCATTGTGGTGCACAGCCAAGTGAGGAGGCGCCTGGGCTGGCGTCCTGGGCCAATGGAACGCGGTGCAGCTTGGTCACAGTGTGCGCGCCTGGCCAATGGCGCACGCCTCCCTGCTCACATGACGCCTTTCTATATGTTGGCTCTTCTCTTTGCGTTCAATAGCGACCTGCCCAGGCATCAATCCAGACTTAACACCATCCAAATCGGGCGTCCAGCATCTACGGTATGTGCAATGACAATTTGTGCTTTGAAAAAAAATAGAAAAGGAAAAAAAACATCACATGAAGATGTGCACATGCTGACCGAGGAAGGAGCCACTTTTTCCGCAAGCAAACGACCGGAGACGCACGGCGGCGAGACATAAACGCCCATAAGTTGCTGAAATGAATCGTAAGTACAAAATATTCATATATTTTGATTCGTATTTGCTGCTATCTCTAAATTAATTTCACGAATAACAATTTTCGCTGTCAGCTTTTTAGAAACACCCGCAAGCTTTGTTGTTTTAAATGTGCCACTTTTATGCGCGAACGTGTGAGCGCCAAGACACATACTGAAATACTGTCCGAAATTTAAAACGTTGCACGTTTTCTTGTCATGTCACCTCTCCTTGGGCATCCACATGATTTCTTTTCTTTGTGATACATGCGAGAAGCAGGGGGGGCAGCTGTCTGCACAGCGCCATAGCATGAAATATAGATAAAAAACACGCGGTAAACCCGATGACCCGAGCATTGCTGTCTGGCTGGCTGCTTGTGCACCCGCAAGGCTCTATGTGGACAATTAGGGAGGGGGGCTGGGGTGTTCGGCGAGGGGCGAAAAAAAAGAGTTCTTAAAAGACTCGATGAACGGGGCAGCACTTCACTTCACCCCCACGGGTGCACGGTCCATAACCTCGTTTGTCAGACCCGAAGGTCGACTACTTCTGTGAATAATTCGATCAATAAATACATTCAAACATCTACTTTTCTGTTGACGCTTGAAAAATGTGATATACGTTTTCAGTAACAACACCCTTTCCTGACTTTAGTCCATTTTCAGCTACATAACATTGCCCCGCTACATACCACCCCCCATTCTCACCACCACACCCTAAAGAGGTCATGTCACTCCCAGAACCTCTTTATCGATTTAAAATTGGCGGGGTCACGGCTCTGTGCGGTGGGGGAAGTAGAAATGATGTACAATTCAAAGTCTGGCTGAAGAAATGGGTTCCTTGTGATTGTGCATTCTGTTCTGCACAATAACAGGGAATGGCATGCAGGACCAGCGCCATTTGATGTTTGGAACAGCTTCATATGGCTTTAATTAGGACCTATAAAATGTGTCTGCTCTATTCTCTATGGCGGCACTGAGGAGCTACAAAGAGGGGGAGTTGATATATTCATAAAAAAAGCAACACAGAAATTCACTTAGCTTAAGAGCTTATCAAATTTTTATGAACCCACTTTTTTTCCTAGACTGCACCCCTCTCAGTCCCTCCTTTCCTTAATGCTCGTGGTATGTAGGCAACAACTCATATTCCTGCTTTGTTGGCATGCACCTCCCACCCTCTATGGCCACCGCCACCATTAACCTGACTACTACCTCCAGTCGCTCTAACCGCCGGACCCCTGGAGGCAAGACATAATGATCAAGAGATGTTCCAGTATGCCTGAAACAGAGCGATTCTTTTTTTTCCCTTATCCTATTATTTTTTATGTCCTCTTACCGGTCCAGCTACCCCCTTCCACCTCCACTCCCTCCCAGTTGTTCTTGTCTATTCTTCTGGCATGCAATGATTATAGGAGTTACTGCTCATGTGGCAGAAGTGTGTCGTTTCAACACTTACTGTCGCTGTTGTGTAGAGCATTCAATGGGAATAGTGACTGAGCCCGACCGCGATGAGTATACATTTCTGTAAATAATTGACGATGATGATGATAATGATGATTAATGACTGTAGCATTGGGTTGTGGCGAAAAAAAACAAACATTTGACAGCAACGTGGCAGGGTTACATCAACGTCTGTGCCGGTGGGACATGCAGCAGCATCGCGGGCCGAGGTGATGTAGAATTAACACGCTTCTGTGTTATTTAAGGAAATTAAAGATCTTTGTTTTGTCCTCATGCGACCATCGTGTGGTCAGGAAAATCAGCCACAGAAAACTTGGGTGACACCATCTTTTCTCTTCTCTCCCTCTTGGAAATGAAGCAAGTGAGCGTGTGCAATTTCCACCTTCTACCGTCCACCAAGTTTGGTTGAGCGGACAACTAGTTAGATCAAATTTTTTTGGGGCATGACGGAAACAAATTCGATTAAACTACTATTAGAATGACTAACAAATAAGAAGAATAAGACTAATTTTCAGATTTTATTTTATTGATTCTTTTGCCACTTCACATTATACTAATGAACCATAATTTCCCAGTAAAAGACATCTGCTGTGAATAGGTGAATTGAGGACGCCAAACCGTGTATATGCGGGGGCGAGGGGGGGGTCCGCTGTACATATCGTAAAGGTTTGATTGGAGGATGGGTGACACACACACAGCTACGACAGACATTCACAAAGAAACATCAAAGACTTGTATGCGGGAGTGTGTGCGCATCTCTGTGCCTGAATGTTAGTTTTATCACACATGCCTCTTCATTGAATCTGCAGTTTCTTTTTTCACCAGGTAAAAAAAAAAATGTATAAGGGCAGGATTGCATTGTCGTTTGTTTATACATTCTGCATGTGTGTGAAGTAGAATGTCCAAAATTAACTTTACAGTTGAATTAGAGATGAAGATTAGATGCCAAAATGTCATTTTCTTTTTTTTGTTTTCTATTTTTATTTTATTTGTATTTTTTTTAATCCTCAACTGCTAATACGCATCTCCACTTTACTCAGAAGCTGGGGGCTTTTATCTGGAGCTTGAGCAGCTGTTAACAATATCGAGCAGAAAAAAAACACTAATTAGAGGCCGTACATATAAAAATGGAATAGCACGCATTAGTTTTGACTTATTCTTCAAGAGCATCTTTCTTGAGAGAAGGGCAGACGTCTTGAAGTGTTGGTTGGGGATTACATCATCCAAATGTTGCAAGATTTGTGCGATGAAACAGAGTATTTCATGTAAAACTGCAGTTGTAGATTGATTGTGTGTGTGTCTATGTGTGTGCATGTGTGTACACCAGTGACGTGCAGTCAGTGGAGGCAGGTGAGGCAGTGCCTCACCTGTCATCATGGAAAGCTGTCATGGAAATATCAAATGAAAAAACAAATTAAACAGTTAGATGTATTTAGTGATTTGTACTTTAAAGTTCTTGTCCGTTTTCAAAATCGCGGAATTTACCGTTCAAATACTAAGTAGAGACGAGCGGTGACGTCATTGATGACGTCAGTGCCTCACCAGCCATGAACCTCACCGCACGTCACTGGTGTACACGTATATACACCGGCATTTATGTATGTCAGTGAGATCCATAAACCGAGACAAACAAGGTGCATGTTATTTTGTCTCGGTGGCAGTTGCCCCCCCCCCCCCCTCAAAAATAATACATTGACACCATTGAGCCAAACATTGACAGTTTTGGTAAACATGTTTGTTTGGGGATTATTTTTAGCTTCAATTTTAGAACGAAGCATAATCTTGTTACATGTGACAAGTGTAAAAAAAATGTGCACAGTGTACAGGGGTCCAGTCGCAATCCTGGCACTTGTTTGTGTATTTGCTGAGAGCTGACATGTGTCATGGCTTCAAGGAGATTGAGGATATCTCTTCCTCCGCCACCACCCTTTGAAGGGGGAAGTAATAAAAAGTTCAATGGGTGCAACAAGCTGTTCTTCCCTCCTACACGTTGAGGCTTTCTACCTGGAGATGAATAGGAGGCCCCCCCATAACCAAGAGGGAAAAGAGAATGTTTTATTGAAGGCGAAGGATGTGGGGGATGCTCTTACAACGTATAGACACATGGTGTGGAACAGTCACATACCAGGTCTGCTACATGAACAAAAAAAGGTCCCCCCCTCATTACGAAAAATGTAACAGAATGGCAAAGGACCACGCAAATTATGCAAACACCCAATTTATGTATGTCAAATATAAACAGTCCGGTTAAATCCTCCTTGCAATAAAATGGTGCCTTCCTAGTGTGATGGTGCAACCTCCATGACTTTGGACAATCACAAAGACGCAGATTAGGATTTTCAATAACCAGATTTATGCGTGAAGGGGTGAAGTCATGGTCAGTGCAGAGTCATTCAATTACCACCGTGCGCTTTCCTGGGAAAAGTCCCCAGCCGTAAAGAGGTTAATTGTTTTTGAATCTCCATCCGTGGTGAGAAAATGGGCGATTGGAACGGGATTGAGAGTGGGGGTGGATAATTGGGCCGCCTATGGATTACCGCAAGTCTTCCAAAAGAAAAAGAGTTGGAGGCGAAAATGCACGAAAGTGGTGTGAAAGGCCCGCGTTGTGTGAAGGTGCCCCAGGAGTTGCCTGGTACTTGCAAGGAGAGGGAGAACTTCATTCCTGTTTTGCCCACAGGATGACCTTTGACCCTCACATACTCCACCATGCTCCAGGTGCAAACCCTCACTCCCTTCAATTCCCACACAGATGACCATTACAAGTTTGTTTTTCACACTGTTAGTACCAGATGCTAAAAAAATGCATACATTTCCGCATTTTCTCAAATGTTTTTCTGTTCTGGAAAATTGATTCTACACCTTTCAAAAAGTGGGTAAAAAAATGATGACCTGAAATGGTGCAATAATCGCGGGAGTGCTCATCAGCAGCATGTCATGAAGAATTACTGCAGTTTTTAATAACGGCAGCACAAACACCTGAGGCCATTATTGAAATGCGCTGTTAACAATAGTCAATATTTTTGACTGGCACACCTTTTATACACGTACATTCAAACATGTTGTCTTTAAATGTACTTTGAAATACATTTGACCGTACTAGTAGTCTAAATGCAGAAAATGTTGCTTTTTTTCTATAATGCCGTAAGATATTGACTTTGAAGTGTGCAATGAAAAAAAGTATTTTGCTTACATTTTTATGATGTCCCTTTTCCTTTTTTCCCCATCATATCATTGGGTATTGATTCACACATGCAATTCCCAACTTCTGTACTGATATACTGTGCCTGAGTACCGTTTTCACAACTATTTTATTCAATTTTAGAGCTAAATTATGTTTGGTCATATATATATTACCATAACATCTATAACATCAACAAATAAATTAATGACAAACACATAACAATCACTATTTTACATCACAGAAATGAAGTCCCTAAATTCAAAAATCTTCAGCCTAATTCACAGCTGTTATTGGACACACAATTGATCATAATCAACATAAAAACAATGATTGATGCATGCTTATATGTCGGTATATCTTATCCTCGACGCACGCTTTAACTGTAAGTGCGTAATGACGACTTCCTACAATGAATAAAAAAAGAGTGAAAACATGCCATACAGTTGAAAACAAAAAACGGAGCCTTAATGGGCTGGTTATTGATCCTCAAGGCAGCTTGACTTGACAACCACCACTTCAGCACACTGGTTTGCAAATGTACAAAAAGCCGAACAGCAAAAGTGAACAGCATCTTTTTAGAAGAATATCTAAGGGGGTTGAATGGGTAAAGAGGGATCATAATAATCCAAAGTGGATGCATAGGAAGAAATAGATGAAGCTATTACTCAAAATCTTCTTTTAGCCTCTCTCCTGATATGATTTGCCAATTTTCTTCACTTGAATGATTTAAAATTCAATCCTCTTACTTTTGACAAAGCGTCAGAGATAGTGAAAGCGTTCATCTCAGATTAGCTCTTTGTACTGTAATCAGAGGTGAAAGGCTAGCGGCAGGAGGCCTGTGGGAGGACAATACATCTGCCAGGTTGAAAAGGTAAAATGTTTGCATTTTTATGATAGCAGTGAATTTGGTGGACGCTCACTGATGAACGCTCTCCTGTACTTCCAACTTTTCTTGAGCTGACATAGGCACTCTCTGAGCTGTTTCTCACAGAACTAAGCTCGTACAATATTTCTGCGGCAAGGAAGATGAAAAGACATCATCACTTCACCTCATGTCAGCCAATCCCTCCTAAGGAGTTTACTCGCGATCTTGTCTCTTCACCCGCCATAAGTATCTGTTTCTAAAAATACTGACTCCTACTTGTCAAATTTGCCTTCGTGCTGATTGTAAATTGGTGTTTTTATCCCAATACAAATTCATACCTCAGGAGGCAAAAGTGATCTGTAGTTGTCATCTGAATTTCTAGGTTCTCATTCATTTTTGTAGTCATAGCAGCAAAGGAAAGCGGATAAACCTGTCTTCTGTTGTCCCACCGTGTGACATCTGTGTGCCAAAGTAGAAACTAGCATGTTACAGTTTACCTATAATACCGTACCTAAAATTGCAGGGCTTCACATTGAGAAGTCAGGTTATTTAGCATAAAGAGATAATTACCTTTTTTTGTAGATATCTTTCGTTAGCCTGATTTTCCTTTTTTGTTTTTTCCACTTTCTGAGCCTGCTATGCTTGAAAACCTCCCATGAATGAATCCGTACATATTTTGTGTTTTATCGTCGATGAGGGACTATCGTACGTAATGAAGTTCTCGTTCTCAGCGTGAGACGGAACGACTCATGATTACCACTGCTACTCTCATTGCCTCTCATCATCTCCTATCTAATTGAAGACAAAATAACGAGACAATGGAGTCTCGCTCATCATTCTGCATTAGTGGCACGCTCCATGGAACGTGCCCATTTGTTAATATGACAAGGGAGTCGTTGACGTATGGGTACTTGAATTCAGTCAAGTTTGTTTAATTTGGCCCTAAGAAGGCAGACAATTATGCTGCATTTCCCAAGAGACTGCTCATTTATGGTCAGACTATCCAATTCATGATGGCCCACCCTTGTAAACACTGGGTGTCTCTAGGTCATATGTTAGGTGGGGTACAGCCGGGGTGAAAGGGGAGGGGGGTCTTGCCGAGGCGGGAAAGGATTTAGTGGCGGTCTGCCTCTGGTTATCTCATATGATTGGGGGGGGGGGGGGGGTGGGAGGGTCCCTCAGTGCCTGGCCTCCTTCACCTCCCTAATATGCCCTGAATAGGCCCCCCTCCACTGTGCGTTTGTTGTGAGCTTTGATGAAGGGTGGGTGCGTTCGGGGGGATTATGTCTGGGCATGGTTTAGGAGTGTTTGTCATCTGCCCCCTCGAGGCCCGCATTGGTTCCTTTGTTTGGGTGTCAGGCATAGGTACAATGTCACAGTACACAATGTGCTTCAACAATAAGGGCATCTCGGGTGAGGAACGAACACAGGATTTCATGTCTGGGTTGGTAACGGTTCGGGAACTGTAAGTGGCAATGCACATCTACAATAGGCTGGGTTAGGGCTATAACTTCCATCTTCATAACTCTTATAATTCTCTGGAATTGATCTCCGTGATAACATGACCATTGTATCTGTATGGTTCCTCTTAATGGCTGACACGTCAGGGATCGAGGGACACGATTAGATTCATTTGTTTTTTAATTTGAAAGATAGTACAGTTTGGATATGCATCCTGGCAGCATAAACCGGTTCAAAAACTCGTCATTTTTTTTAATATGGTCAGAACAGATTAATGTGGTTTCCAAATGTACATAAAACTGTATTGTCTATGCAACTGCAGCGTAAAACAACAGATTGGCCCAACTTGTTGGATATCAGCAGAGGTGGCAATTCCACGAAGTAAAGACCCTGCCACAGTTTGGCTTTCGACACATTTCAACTTGAAAAAGCCCAGATCATTACATATCATCAACATATGATTGTGAATCATGTCCGTCATTTATTAGTTACTCATCATCCATTAGAGTATCTAGCATCTAATCATGAAAACAATTGCTGATGGTGACAAGAGGAATAATACCAAGGTTACCCTCATTTATGTCAATGAGGTGCCAGGCCAGCTAAAAAGAAGTTACTTTTAATTTAATTTAAGTTGCTCTTGCCCCCATTTCCTCCAGTATTCCATTTTCAAGGGAGCGGCAAGGGGGACAGTATGAATGATATATGTTTTCCAATATATTTTTTTTCATATTTGTTTAGTAAATTTCTATATTTATTTTTTGGACAGCGTCAACACTCCTTTTGTGGAAAATGCTTATTGACGGTGTGTCAGTTCTTATTCGATAATTTTGGGAGCTTTCACTTTTTTCCCGCTATAAGTGACTGTGCATCAATTATTCACAGTTTTTTGCTATTTGTTGTTTTTAATTAAAAATGAGTTCAATAAATGGAACAGACTTCTAAATGATCGAATAATCAATTAGGTCATTTAATAGTTTGCCGAATGGTGTAACTCGTAAACATAGTAGTCATCACTCAACTTGATATACTATATATGTAATTTCATACTATAGTGCTGTATAACATGCAAGGTTTAATTGTTTTGGAAGTCCAGGAATGGCCCAAGTTCAATGTGATCCGTGACAAAGAAAACTCAAATGAAACCACACAATCACATCCCACATGGGTCAGGATTGCCTCCATAAAGTCTTGAAATTGATTTACTGATGTCATGAAGAAAACCTTAAATACAATGGACCATGTGATTAAAACCAAAGGTTACCTTTAAAGTAAGAGCTGGACCAATTCCACCAGAAAATATAATGTAAATGTCAAAGTGATTTAGATGCATGTTAAGTATGATTTTGCATGCTTTCAAGACATAGACAGAATGACATCTACACGTAATTTAACAACAAATTATTTTGTGACCAACTGTAACATTTGTCATTCTGCCTTTCCTCAAGATAAATTTCAGATTTTCTGAGATGCTCGCAGCGTGCTCCCCGCAACGGCTTGCTTGAGTAGATACACCAAGTACATCTGTTTCAATGAAACAAAAGATCAGTTATTTTTATCTTCAGATAGTCTCATGACTGGCTTGTCATTTGTTAAGTTTCCATTTTTACTCTTTTTATCATTAATTTAGAGTCGGTTTGTTTTTGGTTGAGGTTTAAGACTGGAGACTGACACATCAATTGGAACCGGTCATTACTGCTATGTACGCTTGCACAGTTTTTGGACCTGGGTGAAAATCATATCTGATCATAGCATCCCTATCCACCCCCCCCCCCCCCCCCCCCACACACACACACACACACACACATCTTTTGGAGTGATGCCGGTTTCAGTTTGTTTGGGTTCTTCACACACTCACACACACGTAATATATGCAAATCATCTATCAAATTGAGTCTGTTTTTTCGACTCATACAAGAAAGCAAATCCAGTGTGAATGATCTTTGTGTGGGCAGGAAGCCTTGAAGCCTTGCATCATGTCTGCCAGGTTCTCCCAGAGAAGGATTCAGCCTCTTTTACATTCACACTCACACACGCCATCTATTGTTTTGCCTTGCATCCCAGCACAAGTCTGTCTTCATCTGTCCTATTGATTAATGAAGAAGGCGCAGCGGGGGAGTCTGAGGGAGGTGCGAGTCTAGATCAAGGCTGAGCTACATCACTGGGTGTTACACACACACACGCACACACACGCACACACACGCACGCACACACACAAACACATGCACAACACACACACACACAGGCATGTTTGTTCACAGAACGTTGTCTCTTGTGTTTCACCGGCATCTGTACTGAAGGTATTAATGACATATATGTAAAGATTTTGAGATTGATGATGTGCATGCACACAGAATGCTGCCACACATTTTAAAAACTAAAATGAACATCAAAATATTTTGAGCGTTGAAACCATATGAGCTGAAAATAAAATGTTTAACGTTGACAAAAATAATGTATATTTAGGTCCAGCTGTCAGACTCAAATCTTTCCCCTTAAATGATGCTTGCCCTAAAAGAAACTGTGCCAAATCGAAATGGCTAAAATTGCCTGCTCGGATATTATTTATTTTATTTTAGATATATTTTATATGTATATGTTCAGCGCCGTCTTGAAGTCAAAATAACAAAAAAAAAATAAATAACAAATAATATGACAGCATAGAGACAATATGACAAAACAAAGACACAGAGACATTCATTCTTCAGGACTTGCTGTACCCTCTTTGTGATGACATGAAGCAGTTCTAGATGAAAGAGGAGAGGATCAAAGCGTCTTTCCACCACTGGATCAGGGACATCATGGGACCATTTTATGGTCTACTTGTATACTTCTATCACCTATTTTGGTGCTGTGTGTATGTAAAATTAAGTTTTTCCCTTTCATGGCACAAAAAAGGTGTGTTCCTACTTTCCACATGATTGCCATAGCAGTTGAAATCACTGGAGTGAAAAAGTTGAAATTTGTTAAGCATGTGACTTGATGCTTCCAAGTTGGTTTTTACTTCATTCAGGAAGGTGGCTTTTAATGTTGTAGGGATGTGTCAGAATTCATGGAAGGCGAGGACAACTGCAAAAACAAAAAGGACAATTTTTGTTAGTTTTTTTGTGTTTGTTATTATCGGAGCATCACTATCCCCACTTGCCATGCCTTCAGTGCATCTCTCACTTCAGAATGCTGCTTGTGTTGGAACATGCCTTTGTCACTGCTGAACAGCATCATCCACAGCATAGTAGAGGGCGTGCAGAAAAGAAATGGAGTAGGGGGTGTTGTTGGTGGACTGGGGGGTTTGGGGGTTTTAAACAAAGGATCACTGTTTCTGCATGGCTGTGGCTTTTTGGGAGGGTCTCCATCCGGCTGGTATAGTGCGGGTTGGGTTGGTGGTGGTGGGGTGGGGGGTGTTGGAGCTGGAAAAAAAGAGTGTGACTGAGAAGGTTTTATCAATAAAATGAATGAGGAGAGGAGCGAGTCTGTCTGTTTTGTTCACAGGAATAAAGAGCACCAACAGTGCAAGTCATTTATTTTTTTTCTTCGTTTTTTTTTTCCCAACACACACTGGCAAAGCTGCAGATCGTGTGTGCTTGAGTGAGTGCGATTGGCTGCGGATGGGAATAATACATTATCTACGGGCCATTATACACAATTTGCTTAACCTTTGTTCATTATGCGCAAAGCTGAATGAAACAAATGAGACAACACGCTTGTGTGCGTGTGTCTGTGTGTATATATATATATATATATATATATATATATATATGTGTGTGTGTGCGCGCACACACGCTCATTGTGGCAGCTGTCACAGCTGTAAGAAAATTCATCAGATACACTGTTGTATACACCCTAAAAAATATACATGCTCATCCCAGTGGCACAATTATTTTTTAACTATAATAGGAAAGAGTGGCAAGTCAATGCAGGTTTACAAACTAACTGGCAACAAGGCAGTCTTAAAAAATAATAATGATATAATCATTGTACGATTTATGTGTCTTGACTGCTAGTTTAACCTCATCCTTGCTACAGAGCAAACTTTATCCCATTCTTCAAATATCTTCTAGGAAGAAAACAAGAACAAGTGCCTTGAAAACGGAGGCGGAGGGAGGGACACCCCACAGCAGAGATGAAAGAAATGTAAGAGGACTCACTTTGCCCGAGGTTTACACATTGTCTCAAGTCGGTGTGCACCTTCTCGTACCCTTTTGCCTCAGTCAACTGTGTCCAAGCACTGAGAACACCCGTTTGCGTTCCATATTTTTTTTGTGTCTTTTCATGTGTGTCTGTCTGGTGTTGAGTCACAACTGCCAGGTGACGACTTGAACTACTTGCCAGATTCATCTATTCCATTTCCTTTCTGTCATCTCCCGCATTTCCTTATTTTCCACAAACATTCTGCTGTCTCAGTCTTGTTTTTTTCCATTCAGCCTTTTTTTGCCTTAACTGCAGCTCCCCAAGTGAGCACTCACCATTTTATTAATGATCTCTCTCTCTCTCTCTCTCTCTCTCTCTCACCCCAGCTCGGATGACGAACTCACTGACCAAGCGTTTATTGGTTTGTGCACCAAATTATACACTGAACACACTATCATACAGAAATGTATAATATACATTTTTTTTATTTAAATTGTAAGCACATTTTATATAGTAAAATTGTACAATCACATTTTGCCAAGACCTATAAGACCACACACTGCTAAAAATTGGCTTACATGACCAATTGCCACATTCCATAACTTCATTGTGAACTTTAATCTTATTTGAACAAATTTAATGTCTTCATTTGAGTTTGTAATGCTTTTAAAATTAAGGAAACTGTTCAACGGCTATTTTCAAACTTCTTCTGCTCTTTTTGCCAGTTGCACCTCCCTTCTGTTCTTTCTTTCTTGAGCAGTCACAGCTCCATGGTGTCCTCTTTATGGTTGCCCACACACACACACACGCACGCGCGCACACGCACACACGCACACGCACACACACACACACACACACACACACACACACACACACACACACACACACACACACACACACACACACACACACACACACACACGCATACATGCCATCTTTCTTTTTTGAAAATTATTGTTCCTGTCGACTGGATAGCAGAGACTGCCTTTTCAATGGTATGTTGTTTTTTTTCTTCCATCTCCTGTGACCACCAAAGACAGCCTTTTAAAAAAAACAGGAAACAAGAGGTCAGAGACCCAGTGAGTGCTTGCTCACCCCTTTTTACACATCAAAAATGTGGTTTGTGCCACCTCCTTCTGTCATCTGAATCGATGGGTGCACTTCATATGAACATACCAGGGCAAATGTGGTCACATTTGCAATTACAAAAAGCTGATTGGTTCAGGAACTGCTTGTGGCACATTAAAGCTAGGAAGGGAAGAAGAATGAAAAACATAGAGTATGTACTAACCACCCACACTCCACTCATTTCCTCTCAAATGTCTTCTCTCTCTGCTCTTTGAGGGTAGGGGGACAGTTCAACTTTCTTTCAGCCTGGTAGATGAAAACAAGTCAGGTGGCTTTCTTTTTGCAGGCACGGTCAGAGAGCGAACGCCACACTTTGTCAAATGGTGTCATCTTTCAAAAGACGCTTACGAGAAGTGACAGCCAAGTGAGTCACTCAGTCAAGTCCGATTGATTCACCTCAGCACGATGGGACAGAACGAGTCATTGTCCCTTTCACGCTCGCACCGAAAGGATGAGCAAATGATGGGCATCGAATTAAATCAGCACGGTGCTCAAAATGACGCTGAAATGGATACTAAAGAATACACCTGATGGACAAATGTTAAAAGTGGTGTTAAACCTGCCTTCGCACATAGGAAAAACATTTTAAAATGGCAATAGCTTCAAAATTATTCAAAAGATGGTTGGATATTGATATTTGGTTCTTTTTAAAACGTTCAAAGGGAGCACAGCAGTGCAAATGCACCGTGCAAATGCCACCAATTTAAAGATAATGTACATGATAGGAGAACACTTTACAAGCCCGACCCCCCCTAGCCCCCACCACCGCAAATTAGTTCTCAGCCAGTGAAGCATTAACCAAAAGGTGAAAGGTGAGCTCAAAACTCAGCCAGGAAACAACTGCTTGCCTCAAAGCCTTTTGTATAACCCCTGAAACAAAATAAATTAATAATAATAATAATAATAATAATAATAATAATAATATACACAGAGTGTATAACAACACGCTGCAGTGGGATGCCTGTTATTACTTGATGATAGATGAAATTGTCCTTTGCACGCTTCACGTCTGCACATGATTGGACAAACACTATTAATCTGCCAATTAATCTTTACTTTGTGCGATTTCCCTTGTTTCTCACCGCATATATGAATCTAGTAAAACTAGCAGCAATCGGGGCGCAGTTAAATTGTTAGCTTTCAGCTAACTTTTAACTCATCTAATAGCGTATGTTTCTTATCGCTGATATTAATCTATTAAAATTAGAGACACACCATGTCTGAGCATCCCAATCTTGACACACTTTAAGCGAATATTTTGGCCTTTTAGTCCATGAACCGGGTGACTGACTTGAGTTTTTCATGATATTTTGTGCTATGAAGCATTAAAACAGTGGCCATTTTAGTGTTCATTTTTATCAGTGGCTTCAAGAATGAAAAGGCTAAGAGGCAGTGGGCCCCCCCAAGGCTTTCTGTCAAGCCTCCTGAGAGTAGACAAAGGCTAACATTGACTGCTGGGTGTCGATAAGACCTATTAGTTAGTCTGCCGGTGGTGGGATTATGAACGCAGACAAAAACACTTATGCACACAAATACACAGCAATCTTGGGTTCTTATTCTTGTTTTTCTTCATTCACAAGTCTGAATATTTCTACATCAGCCCCAGTTGTGAGAGATCGCCAGATTTGATCTGATTCAAAGAGGCAGATGAGATTACCTCCTTTCCACCTCATGCCACTTTGCATCAGTCTCCGCTCACAGCAACATAATATCAATATTCAAAAAAACAAGTCATGAGAAGTCAAATATATGAAAGGAGAAAAACTCAAGTACTCCTATATAATCATCTATTGGACTATGGCAAAGTGTCATATGTGTCGCGTACCAACTGTAGGCATTGGTCTATTTAAATATTGCAAGTATGTATTAAAAACAAATCGGAAACAGATGATGAACTGTAGCTTCTGCTCTCATTCCCTCTCATTAGTATGGATGGCCCCGAGAGAAAATATGAGTTTACTTACCTTCGCTTGATCGGAGCTCCCGGCCAAACACAGAGCATCAGCGCTGCGTCATTAGCCTCCCTACTTGGTGCAAATAGCTTTCAATAGCATCGTGGCCAAAATAAAATGGGAGCACGATTAAGCCTTTGATCCGTGCCGAATAGCACATTGGAAACATTATGAGTGAAGGAATGGACAGGGGTAATGGACATTTATTGTTGGTGGGCATTTCCATTGTAAGTCAGATGCTGGGAGCCCTTGTTGCTTGACCGATAATCAGTTGCTTGTAGGTATTCTCATTTTTGGATTGTGGATTCCAAATGCTTTTCACTTCAAAAACAGCAAACCTGGGGACAAGTAGGCATAGGATCAAAGCTCTAAGCGAACGCTAACTCCACATCTTCATGTCTTTTATTGCCTCATTTACACTGGGCATGAGCGGCATTATCATAAAAATAAGACCACCAGAGTGATGTTTTAATGTTTATATATAGGATTTCTCAATGATGGCAAAGTGCCACTCAGCATGTGAGTTTTTTATTGCCATCTAGCTTTGAGTAACTTGTGGTATCTTTTGAATGAGGTCTGTGAACAGCATATCCTTTGCCATCAGGAAGTGGCAAAGGCACGACAGTGGCTAGATATGTTAAAGAAAATAAGTTGCCATTTTTAAGGGCTGCTGTTGCTGATGTATTTCATAAAAAAAATACATCCTTTAAATGATATACTGTATATGTGTGTGTGTGTGTGTGTGTGTGTGTGTGTGTGTGTGTATGTGTGTATATGTATATATGTATGTGTGTATATGTATATGTATATATATATATATATATATATATATATATATATATATATATATATATATATATATATATACAGTGAAGTCTCGTTATATCGATATTCAAGGGAGCCGAACTGCATTAAACAAAAGCCGCCAAAAGAGGGCAGCCAAGCGCCATATAAGAAACGGAGCTGGCCATTAGCTCCCTTTTTTTTTGAGTGAGAGATATTCCCCCAATGTTGCCTCAAAATGGCACATATAATTCTTTAATGATTGTAAACATGTATGCTTTAATCTTCAGAACTACAGTGTATTTGAAACATATTCATAACTGGATGTGTAACAAGAAAGCATATTATCCGAATCTGAAGCCATTGTTTGGATTCACAAGCAATGCAAGACGTCTTGGCGTGAAGTCATTTTTATTTGCATTTGAATAAAAAGTGACATCGGCTGCCCTTTAATACACAGTATGGACTGTTAATAATTTTCAAAATCATCGCGCTTCAGCAGACAAAACAAGAAACATTGTTGCAAAAAACGATTGCATTCATATACAGTACAGTGGGCATGTACATAACACAACAGGGAAACTGCAACGCTTACATCTTACTGTATTATGTATACAATTTAAAAAAGTCATCAATCTTCTTCTGCTTCCCATTTTTACCTTTTAACACAAACACTTCAATCTCGTCTGTTACACACGAGCTAGCGTCTGAAAATGAAAATGGCTCTGCTACACGGGTACTGGGCACGTAACCAAGTCACCTGACCAAGTCGACCAATGGCGCGACTGATGGCGTGACACGTAACCAAGACACGTGACCAAGTTGACCAATGGCGCGACCGATGGCGTGTCATGTGACAAAGTCACACGGCCAAGTCGACCAATAGCGCGACCGATGGCGGCTCATGTGACCAAGTCGACCAATGGCGCGACCGATGGCGGCTCACGTAACAAGACACGTGACCAAGTTGACCAATGGCGCGACCGATATATCGATATAAACAACAAAAATGGCCGGTGGGGGATGAAAAGGAGCACCGTAATAACCGGATTATCGTAATAACCGGGTATCGTACTAAACGGTACTAATTATACATAAAAAGACTAGAAATGTACAAGGGAAATGAAAATAGTATCGTAATAAGCGGTACTATAGATATAACCGATATCGATATAACGAGACTTTACTGTATATATATATATATATATATATATATATATATATATATATATATATATATATATATACAGTAAAGTCTCGTTATATCGATATTCAAGGGAGTCCGAAAAAATATCGATATAACCGGGACTATCGATATATCCGACCCTGTTTGCATGTAATTTTCTCCGTGCGTGCATAGAAATAGTATCGATATAACCGGCGAACAATCCTGATCATAAAGGATTCCTCAAAGGGTGCAGTTCCTTCCAACTATCGGCCAATAACCTGTCTCTCCACAACATGGAAGCTCATGTCAGGCATCATTGCGGCTAAGATAAGTGGACACATGGATCAATACATGAGCAAAGCACAGAAAGGCATTAGTAGAGATACTAGAGGTGCCAAACATCAGCTGCTGGTTGACAGAACAGTCGCTCAAGACTGCAGGTCCCGACATACCAACCTGTGCACAGCCTGGATTGATTACAAGAAAGCATATGACTCGATGCCACACACATGGATCACTGAATGCTTGGAGTTGTATAAGGTCAACAGGACCCTGAGAGCCTTCGTTGCAAACTCGATGAGGATGTGGAAAACCACACTTGAAGCAAATGGCAAGCCACTAACGCAAGTGTCCATCAAACGTGGCATATACCAAGGTGATGCACTCTCCCCACTGCTGTTCTGCATAGGACTGAACCCCCTCAGCCAGATAATCGCCAAGACAGGCTATGGATACCGCCTCAGAAATGGAGCTACGATCAGTCACCTCCTCTACATGGATGACATCAAGCTGTATGCTAAGAGCGAAAGGGACATAGACTCCCTGATCCACACAACCAGGATCTACAGCAGTGATATCGAAATGTCATTCGGGCTGGAGAAATGTAGTCGGATGGTGACTAAGAGGGGCAAGGTAGTCCACACTGAAGGGTTCTCACTCACTGAAGGAACAATAGCAGACATTGAAAACAGCTACAAGTACCTCGGTATACCACAGGCCAATGGCAACCTCGAATTAGCAACAAGGAAAGCGGCTACGACCAAATACCCCCAGCGGGTGAGGCAAGTCCTCAGAAGCCAGCTCAATGGCAAGAACAAGACCCGGGCAATAAACAGCTATGCCCTGCCAGTGATCAGATACCCTGCAGGAATAATAAGGTGGCCAAAGGAAGAGATTCAGACCACGGATGTTAAGACCCGAAAACTCCTCACCATGCACGGAGGGTTCCATCCCAAGTCCAGCACCCTGAGACTGTACACAAGCCGTAAGGAAGGAGGCCGGGGACTAGTGAGTGTGAGAGCCACTGTCCAGGATGAAACATCCAAGCTCCATGAATACATCAAAGAGAAGGCTCCAACGGATGATGTACTCAGAGAATGTCTCAGTCAATGGGGAACAGAGGATGAGGTGCTGGAAGAGGGACAATCATGGGAGGAAAAGCCCCTACACGGGATTTACCACCGAACCATAGCAGAAGTGGCTGATCTCAAGAAGTCCTATCAGTGGCTAGAGAGGGCTGGCCTAAAGGACAGCACAGAGGCACTCATCCTGGCTGCCCAAGAGCAGGCCCTGAACACCAGAGCCATAGAGGCAGGGATATACCACACCAGACAAGACCCAAGGTGTAGGTTGTGCAAAGAGGCCCCTGAGACAATCCAACACATAACTGCAGGGTGTAAGATGCTGGCAGGGAAAGCCTACATGGAGCGCCATAACCAGGTGGCTGGCATAGTCTACCGAAACATCTGTGCGGAGTATGGACTGGAAACCCCAAGGTCAAAATGGGAAACACCTCCCAAGGTGGTGGAGAATGACCGAGCAAAGATCCTGTGGGACTTCCAGATACAGACCGACAAGATGGTAATGGCCAACCAACCAGATATCGTGGTCATAGATAAAGGGGAAAGGAAAGCCGTTGTCGTGGATGTAGCGGTCCCGAGTGATGGAAACATCAGAAAGAAGGAACATGAGAAAATCGAGAAATACCAAGGGCTCAGAGAGGAGCTGGAGAGAGCCTGGAAGGTAAAGGTGACAGTCGTGCCTGTGGTGGTCGGAGCACTTGGGGCAGTGACCCCCAAACTCGACGAGTGGTTGCAACAGATCCCGGGAACAACATCGGATATCTCGGTCCAGAAAAGCGCAGTGCTGGGAACAGCACGGATACTGCGCAGAACCCTCAAGCTTCCTGGCCTCTGGTAGAGGACCCGAGCTGAAATGGGGACAGACACCACCCATGGTGGGTGAGACGAGGATTTTTTTTTTTTTATATATATATATATATATACATACATACACATACATACATACATACATACATACATACACACAGTAGTATATATAATACTTGGAGGAAAACACGCCTTGGTCCGCCCAACCAAAGTCAATACCAACTAAAAACACTAACAGCCCATTATGCAGACTTTTATTTGGTTTTGACTTAGTTCTGACAAGGAGAAGCAACTCATTTGGTATTTCAATACATGTGTCAGAGTTATATTGCAGATGTTAAATTATATTTCAAGCCCAGAAAGTGGTTACTTGCTAGAGAAGGCATCGATCCTTCAAGCTTTCAACAAGAGTTCTCAGTGATCTGGTGAGAGTTAGACTCTTAACTCTTATTATGTTTGTGATCCTTAGCTCATTCTCGCCCTTGATCTCTTGTAAGCCATGTGATTACAAATGTTTATTGAAGACTTCTAGCAGGGATATTGCCTGCCAGACCCTGCTGTCATAGGAGAAAAATATTGCTATGAGACAGTCTGAAATAATCTTTCAGCATCAAGTGAATTTTATTGTGCGACTAGAGCGCTGGCAAACAAACCAAAACCAAGTGACCACCAAAGGATGGTCAAGACAGAAAACGTATTATTTAAACAAGACTACTTATACTGAGTTGAAAAAGATAGCAAGCAGTATAGACCAACGCAGGAGATTGGAGCAGTTTGTCCTGATTATGGACAGTTTTCTTTTTTTTAATGTCTTCACACCACACGTGTTAAAAAAACAAAACAAAAAATTCAAATGTGTTTATTTATAACATGGCACATTTAGCTGGCAGCACATTTGGTTAGAACCACACCAGAAAATACAGCTTGTCCCATTTCATTACGTGTATGCATGTAGTGAGCATAACATCTCTGCAGCATAGGTATTCTGGATTCCAAGTAAATGGCAATTGCAGGACACTAAACATATCCCACCCAGTAGTCAAATGATTTCTTCGAAAATTGTTGTTCAACAAAACAATCAGGATGCAACATAAAGGTCAGTCTCAACAAAGCTTCTTATTTGGCAGTCACAATTTCAACTACTGTTACAAATGCCCACATTTGAATGTGATCCAAATGCAAACTGCGGACTGCACACGAAAATCGGCGGGCGGTTTTGTATCAAAAATATGAGGTATTACAAAAGTATTAATGCCACAAAAAAAAGCTGCAAAATCATCTCGGTGGAAGGATACCTCATTTTAAGTCGGCATGGTCATCTTTGGGCAGTTTATAATGATGGTAGGCCACGTTAATGTGCAATTGATATTTTATTTATATAGCTAATACCTACCCGTGTTGCTTTCTTCACCCTCTGTTTGCTTGCCTTTAAATTGACTTTAGTCCAATAATCGGCATGAATTATTCGCTGTCCAGCTACCAAGAAACATATCAGTGGATGCAATGCTAATATGCAGACTAAATCAAAGGTTGTGGCATTTGTGTAGTGTATGTAATCCATCGGTCACGGAGACCGTCTTTGCTGAGATGTCAAGCACATGTCTGCTCAAGTACCCAATAAGTATTTAGCCATACTTTTTTTCAGCTCATCTACCAGTCATCACTGAAGAGTATCGGCCTGAAACTGTAGTCGGGGAAGCCTGACAGCAACGGGATGAAAATCCTTCCTAACTGCAACTTTAAGAACGAAAAATGAGATCAGTCAAGATGCGATTCCCCCCGTGGCATTCTTCCTGTGCTGAGCGGTCTCACTTTATTTTAACATCAAAGCTAAATTTGAACAATTGAGGCAATTTTTCATCCAGTCAAGGTCAGCCATTGTTCCTTCTCCATGATCCGGGGGGAGGAACTCCGAAGAAATATATTTTACTGACAAGTTTCTTTGTAGCGGGCCACCTTTCAGCCACTTTTAGGGGAGATTTCTGCTTTCTTTGGCAACTGCGTTTACAGATTGTCACCATAATTTCTTTGAATTATCAAGTTAATATATGACAATGGCGTTTTTGTGTGCAATGTGAGTTTGAACAGAGCTTTGTTTAGACTGCTTTAAATAACAAAAGGCTTAGTGCCTGTAAAGAAAAACAGAGAAGCCAATAAAAGAAGAAAAAACAGATCCTTGAAATCAGCCGTCGCATCTGCATGCAAATTTGTACTTTAAGATTGGGGGGCTGGGGGTTCTGTTGTGCATGCAAACTAAAAATGCTGAAATGTAACACGGTACACTTTGGGATATTTTTAGAAAGAATCCCTTGCACTTACCACATGAAAACATGACCTCTGTCAAATGTTTTCCAAGTCGCATATGGCAAAGCATAGGGTGGGAACATCTCTCGAAAGAACCTCTCCCAAGTATTGTGTTCAAAGTGGCTCAAAATACATTTGAAAATATGATATTCACCCGGAATTTCAATTGGCTTTGCGGCCACAAAGGAGCCCAGAAAGTACTGAGAATGGGAGACAAGTTTGGATCTTTCTCGGCAGACACGCCTTTCATTATGGATGGGTTGTTTCAAAAGCTCTCCTTTTTGTCTCTCATGCTCCGTCAGTATTTTATTTGTGAACATTTCAACGCAACTCATGAATATTATTACACTTTTAGTAGGTACTCCGTGACCGACTGTGTATGAGCTGCAGAAAAAAGCAGGCGAAAATGTAATTTGACATACGCTAGCCAACATGCCGAGCTCATTGAAATTTAACTGATGTACTACTTTAGGAGGTTAAAAGAGAGGGAGGGAGGAGGAGTGAGAGAGAGAGACAAAGAGAGAAAGAAAGAGAGAGAGAGAGAGAGAGAGAGAGAGAGAGAGAGAGAGAGAGAGAGAATATCGTGCAAATGTACTCAAGAGTGGGCTTTTCATCTTTGTTTCTCAAGACCACCTACAGTGTTTATAGGTTGTGAGTGGGCTTGTTGTACACATAAAAATGTGTGACGAAAGGCACTTTTTAAAGAGTTATTCCATTTAATTATGCCACTCATTATTCACAATCTCAAAACACATTTTCCCGATCCATTTTGAAAGGAAAATCCTAAATTTGTGATCAGTGTACTGCATCGAGGCTTCAATTACATTTTATTCACGTGTAATGTCAACAATCACCGAAAATGATCCTTCTTTTTTGTGTTGTTCTTCTTCTGCCCAGGTCCAGACATGATGAAGGTGTACACACACATGCGAGGGCTCCTCGGGTCTGTCTGCGATTTTACACCAGCACACCGCCAGCACTACAACCGCGTTTGTTGCCGCATGCCACACACACCCTGCCTTTTAAGGTATGAGACCATCGGATAAAAAGATGACGGCAACCCTGTGCCTGTGATATAACTTGCACATTTTCTCATGTTGTTATTCTCACAAAATACATAAAGAAACAAATGGTCTTCTTTTGCTCACATTTCTGTCTAATAATTAAACAACTGCAAAATTCTGTCATTTAATGAAACTGAACGATCATGGTGGAGATGAATGCTGAGCCCGTATGTCTATTTTCAATGAAATATGGCCCCTTAAGTAAATATGCGTGCAAAAGCTCCTTAAGTGTGCCTAATTCAGCCCGTCTATTTTCAGCAATCTCCTCAAGTTTAACAGCTGCACCACACATCCCACAAAACCCCTCAGTCTCCCCAACCCAAGCAGTGCTCCTCCCAAACCTCAGCATCCTGCAGTCTCCCTCCAGTTGGTGTTTTTGTGTATTTTTTTATCCTGTCATAAAACGTACATCTGCTGAATTAAAAAAAAATTAAGGCAGCATTTTCTGTCGTGATAATACTCAGTTTCACCATTTGGGTATTGGCTGAATGTCGCTTCTCGGTTGGAATGAAGCACAATTCAAGAGTGTGATTTCTGACTATTAAAGCACTTGAACATCACAGAGAAAAAAGGACTTTGCTCTGTTTTTGGGTGAGTCCATTGATGCATCCATTTAAGCACACAGTGTAAATGACACGGTGTGGATTGTGCGGGAGACTGGAGGGGGCTTCGGCCGGATGACGAGAATGACAAAAAAATGTTATTTGGTACCCTGAGGAGTTTCTCATGCATTTTAGGTGTGTGTTGTATTGCGTGTGTGTGTGACAGAGAAGGGTGGTGATGCAGGGAGGAGTAAAGTAAGAACAAGGTACAGTACTCTTACCCTTCCCACAGCCTCATGTGGCTATTATTCACTTCATCCTCCCTGGTTCACTCCTCTCCCACATTATTCACCGCCAGAACATGTACTTTCTCATATTCTGGCCGTAACAGTGAAAATCTATTTTGATATTTTAGATCTTATATCTTAAAGATAATAACGCTATGTTAAATGATGTGTGTTAAACAAGAATGGAATTTATTGTTTTGGCCTTGCATTAAGGAACAACGAAGAGCAATGAAAAGTGTAAATAATAAACAAAAAACAATCAACATTGTGACTGTTTTTCCCCCCATAAAAATAGAAATATATTTAAAGCTACAAATTAAAGATTAAGGCTGACATGAAATTAAAAGTCACAAAATAATAAATATAATTAAAATAAAA
The DNA here is from genome assembly GCF_051943395.1 of Hippocampus bargibanti. Classification (NCBI taxonomy): domain Eukaryota; kingdom Metazoa; phylum Chordata; class Actinopteri; order Syngnathiformes; family Syngnathidae; genus Hippocampus; species Hippocampus bargibanti. Next base: position 22,689,383 of record NC_142740.1, on the reverse strand, counting down.
TATAATTAAAATCAGTCTGTGATTCAGATATTTCTAGGCCAGCAGAGAATGCTTTGCAGGCCTTGATGGTCTGCCGCCGTCTTACTTACAACCAAAATAAAAATCTGTACGTAGTGTATTTGAATTTCGGCCTGTCGAACAATTAGTGCCCAAACGGCCGTGAACAAGATTCAGACGGGGATGTGTACAGTTTAGGCTTTTGTCCTCCCAGCAGGGATCCATCTGTAATTTCCTGTGTGTGTCTGTTTGGCTATAATTGCAGGGCATCAGAAGGAGACAACATTCCATCTGTGACGAGACAGAGGAAGTCAAGTCTAACACCCACCCACACACACACACACACACGCGCGCACACACACACACACACACACACACACACACACACACACACACACACACACACACACACACACACACACAGACACGCAGCCAGAGGCGCGTGAGCAGGTGAGCATTAAGTGAATCAACTAAACAGATCACGTCGCGGTTTGATATCAACAGACAGACAGAGGCGGCCGGTCTATACCTGCAGGTAGTCAGTAGCACCTTCACCAGGAATGTCCTCCTACTTGTGAGACACACTTCAATATAATTGAGGGACTTCACAACAACACGACGAGATGAAACCGGTCTCCAAATAGACAGTAATCATCATAAATTTGATTCCTATTCAGAAAAGCAAAATTATAAAGCAGAAGCGAAATGATCACCTTGACATACCACACCTTGACATACCTCTGCCTGAATTTAGTGATTTAGATTCAAACATAATTTCCTGAGAACTTAATGCAGATGTTGCACATACTGTGGGGCTGTGAAACCCTTTGAGACATTGTAATTAAGGGCTGCAGAAATAAGGTCGACTTGACACAGAAGTAAAAAGATGAGAAAAAAAGCCCAAAGCATTCCTTGATCAAACGTGTCACCATATTATTTTTGCGTGACCACAAAAAGATTTGAATAAAATGAAAACACTAAATCTGCAGTTTTAATTATTGGGAACCAATCAGAAGCAGCAATTTCAAGTAACACTGTAATTTTGGCTTAAAATAAAACTCCAAACCACTGGTTGTTCACTGGCTGCCATGGCAACACCCTGACCTGCAATTGGTGGTTATTACCAAGGTACAACAAAAGAATAACACCCACAATTTACTGTACCCTTTCCTCCCATACTTGGCTTTAAAGACATTCACGTGTCTCAGATATTGATTACAGGACGTCCTTTGTTACTTGGGAGAAATTTGTATTTCTGGATTGAAAAATATGTTCCAAGTAACCAGCAGCAATTGAGGAAAACTTGATGGTATCAGCTAGTAAGACCATGAACTTATGAACTTACTGTTGTGAAAACATCACAGAGAACCGTCTTGCTGTGTTTTCGGCTCATCTATGAGGAATTTTGACCTGTAGAGATGATCGAATTTCATTGGTCTCCAAGCAAAACTAAGCGCAGAACCAGTTTAGGGGGGGGGACTAAATTAGAAGAGCGATCAATTTCTTTCCTGTGCAGATTTGCATCCTCTCCTCTTTATATTAACTTCATTGGTAAGCACATCCTGATCATTTATAATTTCCTTATGAAACCCACATCCGCCTGTCGACAGATGACTCAGGAGCGAAATGTCAGAGCTGTCCACGCCATTAAGGCCATTGCCTTTGAAGGCCGGACACCCTGAAACCCCACCCTCACTTCCCCCTGTCTCTTCTTATTCCTTTCTCGCTCCCACTCTGACTTTGCCTTCATCCGCCATCATCCATCTCCCACACATCCAAGCTGGTTTGAGGGCTGATGTGTGCGCAGACCTTGTCATTCACATTAGGGCAACGATGTCAGCTCAGGGCCCTTCCCTCTCTGCTTCTGCCCTCACCCACTCTCTCTCTCTCTTTTCCTGGCCCAGATCTTTCTTGCTGTCACCCCCTCCTGCGGCCAGAGGAGACCTTATCAAGCAGCAAAATCCTTCTCATCCACTTCTGCCAATTCCAACACTGTCATTCAAATCCTGTTTTGTGAGGGAGCACAGAAAATGGCTTGCGGTGAAAAGTTAACATTTTTAATTGGGATTTGTGTGTGTGTGTGTGCAAGCTTGTGCGTGTGCATGCGGAGGCAGAAGATGAAAATGCTCAGAAAATCGGAGGCATCCTTAAACACCAGCCATGTACTTCAGAAATGCCCAATGCATTTCTGAAGTACTTCATGGTCGTTGGTTGTGTCGGCATCACATTTTGTTTCACATTAATCAATTAATCACATTAATCAATTACATTAATCACCTAATCAATTTGACCAAATTTTCTGTTCTTCAAAAGCTTTCCATTTGCACATGTTTTCTGTCGGTTCAATCTTGACACATGGCCTCTGATATCCAACTGATTTCTAATAAGCAGAGTATCGATGCCGCCTCAAAAAGCAACAACACCGCAATGTTCAGTGAAACATTTTATGCAAGTGTGCTGCACATTTGGTCACCAAAAAGAAAGATTTATGTCACAGGCAAACATATTTTTTTAATTTAGGTGAGTCAACAGTTTCATCTTGCACACTTCAAGAGGCACTTGCGTGACAGTGGCCCTGCAGGAGAGCACACCACACCTAAAAACTGCCATGGCTCAGCTATTTCAAGATGACATCCTGCTCTCTCGACTGCTATTATAAAGCAAATTAGGCCCTCTTGTAAATATTGACGTAATCCTTAGTGTCATAATGAGAATGTGTTATAGGAGCGTGCATATAAAACACTTGGTGACAGTTCATAACAGGCTAGTGTTAACATTGCTGGCATTGAACAATGAGTGAGGAAAAGCTAGTTCATTATGGAAGGGCCTTTTTAGTGGTCACCTAGGAGGGTACAATGGGCTCTAATAATAACTTTCTTTTTATATTCATTTCAACACAAGAGCTTTAAACGTTTCCACTGTAATTCTCAGGCTCAGTAATGTTTGGTGAACACATGAAGTGGGGATAGGCATACAAATATGTTTGTGTTGAGTTAAGATAAGAAAACCTTTATTGGTCTCACAATGCAGAAATTCCCAATTGACAGCAGACATGTTTCGAAAGGAAGAAGTAGAAGAACAACATAGCGGAGCTGCTGTAGAGGCAGTCACTCTCGGGGCGCCATCTATAAGGTCAAATAACAAAATAATAAAACCCAACACATAAGACCAAGTGATTCAATCTTAAAGCACTTTTCTGCATCGTCTTTGTTGCATGAAGCAGAGGAGTGGATCAAAGCGTCCTTTTCACCAGTGGGTCGGGGATGGCGTGCTGAAAATGGGCACAGGTCTGCTACAAGATAAATATTGAAAGCAAACACAAAACTGTAGTGTTAGCCTACTAATGGGATTTGTGTTTAGAATTATTGTTGTATAGGCATTTGTAAAATCTCAAGAAGATCCCATCAAATGATGGAAAGCCCGCCAAGAGAATTTGGTGACAATGAAACATTAAAGCCATCAGGTTTGTGCTTGCCCCAGTGAACATTCAACGCTGTCGGTGAGTTTGGCTAAATTGAAGAACCATCGACCGTTGATTGTACCCTGTAGTAAGTCTTTACTCCAAAAAGAAGCCAAGCATGCAGATCTTGCACACGGGCATTGACAATGACTCATTGAACCTTTTCAACATGTAAGATGACACATTTGAAGTATTTACTTACCCGCCCCCACACCCAAACTACAAAGGTCACAATCAACATTCATTGCTGTCGGTGGGTTTAACTGTATGGAAGAGCTCACTGACCGATGAATGCAACTGTGTCCCAGATTTCAGCTGACCCTCACAACGAATAATGTCATGATATGCTGATGATGCTGTTGTTTATATCAGTGCCTGCCCTGCTCCAAGCCTTCCACCAATAACAGGCCAACACGGCATGCACGAACTGACAGGAAGTTCAGATTGCATCTCGATCACGCCGGCTGTGCTGGAGGGGTTCGAGTGTAGCAGCAAAGGCAAAGCAGCACCGGGTGGTTGGGATTTTCGGCTGAAGATGCGGATAGTTGGAGGGGGAAATGACCTTTAAAATAAAATTACATTTACTTTTGATATATGACTGAAAATATTAACTGAAGCAAGCGAATAAGTATGCCTCAGATGTCTCTCTGGATCCGACAAGATTCTTTTCCAATGAAGTGTGTTTTCCAAAACATTTTATTCCTTTTTTCATGGATGTTAACCTGAAGAGAATGAAGATTTGCATTTTTAATTTCTATTTATTAAAACTATTATTTACACTGTAACGTGTCAGATATTATTTTCTCCAGTTTTCCATTTTCTCAACCACTTGCCCTCAAAGGTGGGTGAATTGGAGCATCCCGGCTGACTTTGGACGAAAGGTGGCGTACACATGGAACTGGTGACGACAAACACAACCACTTTGTCTATTTCATATTTGCACCGATGGGAAATTAAGAGTTTGCAGATAGACCAACATGCATGGTTTTGAGCTGCAAGTGAAACGACTATCTCGGCAAAAATTACAATCTGGCACCTCTGGATGATGGTTTATGTGTACCAATCACTACTCACTATAAAACAAAAAACACAGGGTAATGAAAGCTCCAAATGATGGTTTATTCGTTTTTAAATGACATTCATTAAACTGAACAGAAGAACAACACGATTTCTCTGACTGATTTAAATGAAAAAATTCATATCTACACCAACAGTTAAGAAAACATCATCATTGGATATGCATGCTTAAAGGTGTCATCCAAGATCTTTTATTTGTGTCCACTTAAGTCATTCATCTTTCCACAAAAGGATAACATGAGACACATTCACACCATTAATTGATTTTGTTTTTCATCAGGCATTTTAAATTTTGCTTTTACAGAAATTTAATCACGTCAAAAAATCATGATTACAGTCGTGGTAAGACAGAGATTTAAATTGACACTAAATACATTGGCTTTTTTCACCATAGTACTATGCATTAAAAAACATGAACTTAATCATACAACAAAAACAATTATTTGATGTGTCACTGCCTTAGTTCATGGCAGAAAAATCCACGTGAAAGGCTAACAAATAAAGTCTGTCATGATCTGGTTGGCGACCAACGGGGTGGCGCTGTCGGCCCCGCCTGCACCTGCACAGGTGCTGGTCGTCCCGATCAGATTGGCGACCAACGGGTAACGACGCCAGCCCTGCCGTGTGCCTCGCAGGTCCTGGTCGTTATAATCACTGTTACTTAAAAGGACACCCGGCACGACCATCCGTTGTCGGTTCATTGTTTGCTGCATGCATTGTGTATGTGTTTAACCTTGGCGGACTTTTACTTTTGCTACTTTGTATTTTTTCCATTCAGATGATTTTGATGTTTTACATTTTATTCCTGCTGACCTTTATTTTAATACAATTTATCAAACAACCTCCTGCTCCCTCCTGCCTGCTTTTTGGGATCCGCACCCGCCATCACCACCTCGCAAACGGTGACAAAGTCAAAATTATATTAAATGTTTTAAATGACGATGTATGACACTTATGCATATAAAAATGTCATGCTATAAGCACCCATAAGTAGGTTCATTAATAAAAATGGTATCCGGAGGACTATTGTCATCAAATGGTGAGCAAAGTTTTGCTTTTTTGAATGTTGATGTGCCGATGACCATTTTATGTTTGGGAGCCTTTTACTGAGCATCTTCATCTTTATTAAGTTCATGTGAGGACCATCCATTGGCACAAATGGACAGAATAACATCACGTCCAGTGTTTCATGATTCTCATAGAGTTGCTTGTTCTGTAACCACCATGGGACATAAGCCAGTGTCTTCTTGTGCCAGTCCCAAGCCCGGATAAATGCAGAGGGTTGTGTCAGGAAGGGCATCCACATCGGAAAGCTTGGCCAAAACAAACGTGTGAATCAAACCTCTGAAGATGGAGGACACTGATTCGCTGTGGCGGCCCATTTAAGGGAAAAGCCGAAAGGAAAAGAAGTGGACGATACAGCAATGTTATGCACAATCCACCTGCCTACAATGTGATCCCTGCTCTGCGTTCAAAGTGAAAAGGATATATTAATACACAAGAAAATTACTCACAATTAGGGTACTTTTTTCCTTTTTTATGTATATCTAAATTAAAAAATGAGAAGTAAAATATTGAAAGCAAAAGTCTAATATCATGATGGAAAGAATACAATTGGTAATCACAACAAAAACAATACTTTTTACAATCTTTGTCATGGCAAAAATCAAACACAGTCCATGAAGCACTGACAATACAGTATGTCTTGATTAAGCATGACATCACACTATTCAAAATTATAAACAATATAATCAGTAGAAAAGCATGACGTGGAGCGCCATTCCTGAATTTGTTTGGGTTGTTTTTTTCTTGCGGGGGTCCGGGGATGCGCTTGAAGCTTCGGTCTGACCTCTGGCAATGTTTTTCCCTTCCACGAGGGGGCAGCATTTACCTTTTGTACAGACACCTCCACTTTCAATGCAGATAACTCGACAACCAAGTAAGCTCAAAATAAACATGTTTTTTTCTGATGAAAGAAGTGAGTCTAAGGTTTCTTACGCTGCATTGAATGTTTATGTAGTCCTAAAACTCAATATTCTGTGAGTCCCGCAATTTGAGTGAAAATGACAAAAACCCTGGCACTGGAGTGGAGACATTTGCACATCTTCTGGCAGTGAATTAATTAAAATATGCTAGCGTACTAAACTAAAGTCTACATGCCCGATGTTGTATTTTAAAAATGTCTCTTTAATAAAATATTACTGTAAGCCATCGTAATATTATGGGCAGACGGACCATTAAAGTTAGAGTATGTCATTTCTGCTCCCCCTAAGATGGGAATTCTGCATCTCGATCAATATTATTTAAAAAATTAGTTGATGCAAAGCGTGATGTGTAAAACAATTACCTTTGTAATGTTCAAATTTAACAGAGTTGTTTTTTTTTAAAAAAATTTACTCACATGAGGAAAAATAAATAGTGAAAATGTGTCCCACCCCTGTGACTATAGTATGAAATAATAAAGAAGCAAGAGTCAGGAGTTATGCTACACCTCTCCCACTGAGAGGGAATTCTGATCCAGTGGATTTTAAAAAGCTACCCACACTCCTACCTACATTTGTGATTTAAAACTAAAAATAACATATCTCATTTGAAAACTCATTCCCCACCATGAATGTGATCTGTGACTGTACAACCCATGTAAAAAGAAATTAAACTATTTTCATGGAGGAAAAATAAACAACTGAGATAATATGGTTGCAAAAGTGTGCACACGTAAATAACTGGGAATGTGACTGTTTCAACAAATACATTCAAAGTCAGCGTTCATAGGAGTCAGCCCACACCTGCCCCAACTTACAGAATACGGCTTCTAATTTACCCTAAACAAAGTTCAGATGCTCGAGGAGGCTTTTCTTGCAGGCGTGTTTGATCATAAATCACCGTCTGCACTCTGCAGAGCAGTACCCATACTGTAAGTAATTCCAGCTCCTGTTCAGGGATCGTCAGTATAAAAGGCAATGGCAAATTGTGGAGTTTGAGTGTGTTTGTTTTCTATTCACGCATTACTGTCTTATGTCTGCTGGTCTGAGCTGTCGCTCACCCTCAGCCAGGAATATCTGCATAGCCCTGTAAAGCAGATGGATACCCAGCTCGCGTTTTTTCTTCACCGGCCAATTTGACACCACACCGTAGAAATCTCCGCGCTTCAGGTTGGTGAGCATCTTCAATCCTATGACACGGATAGCGTTAGGAAAGGAGGGATGTCGACAAACAGGATTTCATAACTGCTTGATGGGTATGATTGACATATAACAAGAGTAACTTAACTTAAAAATAAACAGCTACATTCTAGTAATTTCCATGGTGCCTTCTGTGATTTCACAAATCCCCAAATCTAATGGACACCACCCGAAACCAAGCACGGCAAATAATATTTTGCAGGCATAACAGGCAAATCTGGATTATGCCACACATTAAACACTAAACAGTTTTTTCTTTCACTTACCAATCGCCTCTACCATGCAAGCCTCTCTTGTGTAGGCCTCCACAGGAATGACGTTCTGAAAGCAATGCAGTGAGATGACCCCATGCTCGGCATTCCATATCTGAAGTATTTGCTGCACTTTGGGGCACAGTTTCTAGAATACAGTTGACCAAAAAAGCAACAACAAAAAACACACGTTAGATCCAAGTAGTATTTAATTTATATTTCCAACTGTGATGAAGCTGTCAGCAAATTTTTAACTCCTGCATATTATGCATTCAACATTTTAGATGAGTGAAATTATTCAATGCATCATTATATGGATCAGATTAATTGTTAGACTTCACCTTTGAAGTCTTATCGCCTTTGTAGTACTCCAAGGCCTCGTAAAGATGACTGTAAGGACGTGAACGTTTTCCTTTGCCCACGTAAAAAATGGCATTGACAAACGTCTGGAAACAATCCAATAGGGACATGGTGTGACTACGGCACGGAAGATTTTTTGTCACTCTGATGGAGGGAGAAAAAGAAGGGAAGAAAATCACATGAATTAAACTTTGTAACTTTGTTATTTCATGAAATCCCTCTGTCAAGAAAAACGGCGAAATACATTGCACACAGAATATTAAACAAATCTGGTCATACATTTTACAGGGAAACAGGAATACAAGATGGAAGAGAGATGCATCATGGGACCATACGGGTTGGATTTCATGCAGTGCAAGAAAGGACAGAAATGAATGACAATAGCAATTGACCCATTTCGTATCATGCAACATATCTTGTGTTTTAGCAGATAGTATTGCAGCGAGGCTTTGGAACATGAATTCTGAACATTACCTTGGATCAAGCAGCAGGTAATTGAAGCTGGACTTGATATTGCCCTCTCTCCATTTTCTGTTCTGATCTGGTTGATCAAATTGTTGGCATAAGGCCTGCTCATCATCCTTACAGTCGGGCAACTTGAACGTTCGCAGGGCCAAATTCAGCTCTGCGCTATAACGCCCACGTTCTGCAAACGCAGAGGGACACAAGGTTGTGAGTATACCTCAAATAAATGAAACGGACTATTTTTAAGTCTGACACTACTGATACCTGTGAATGGTTGTTCTACTGGATCTTGGTACTGTGATGGTTTCAAGATAGACCCATGCAATAGGCGGCACAGTCTTTGAATGTAAACTGGCCTGGTTCGACGACTAATGGGGCCTGGACTTTCTCCCACCTCTATGAGCCTCCGTCTGAGCTCCTTATCCGTCATGCCTTCCATCGTCAGCAACAATTTAGAGTTGGCCTTCTTGTCATTGGGGCCTTCTGGTGGCTTCTGGTTTTCTTTGCAATCTACTATAATGGTCTGCATGGTGCGCCAGTCATAGACGATGGTGTCCTCACTACTCGTGGTACTGACGCTAGAGCTGTGTGAGGTATTAGCATTAGGTGGAATGTGGGCCTCAATCAGTTTGTGACCCTCCTCCGTATCAGTGTAAAGGTACTCCACTGGTTTATCTGAATTCTCAAAATGTGGAGGCCCTCCAGGAGTGTAAGACAGGTTGGCCGGGTGTTGTGACTTGCGGTGAGACGATAGCAGACTCATGCTGTATCTGGGAGTGCAACCACCAGTGCCTGGCATGCAATGGTGGCTTTCCCTTGACTTCCTTGATGAAAAATAGCTGGAGCTGGAGCTGGATGAGACAGATTCTGTATGCGAGCTTGTGTCCCCTGTGATCCAGACGTCATCTTGATGTTGGCAAGGTATTTCAGGAAAATCGTTTACCTTCTTTGTTGCCTCATTTGTACTTGTCATGTCATCTGTCAAAAAATCATTAGCTTCAGAAAGTCCAACCTCTTGTCCTTTAAGGGCCTGGATGACCTCTGCAAGATTTCTTTCATAGGAATCCATTGAGGATTCATGATTTTCCTCTAAGATAACAGTGTCACAAAGAGTCTGTGACTCAGATAATGTGCCACCGATGCTTTTGGGAAGGATTATGGTATCAGCTTGGCTTGATCTCACACATGAACCTGTGCTAAGTGTGCTGGACTGAGTGTCTGGATAATTTCCACGCAACAAATCTGGTCCTGTGCTATTATCTGAATCGGACGGTATGCAACATGGAGAACGTGGTGAACTATAGTTGTTTTTCTGAGATCTGGGAGTTGTGTGCCGAGTTCGCACTGGTTTAGGAAATGTTTCCTCAAACAGGCAAGAAGTGCGAAAGAGGCTCTCAGGGGTTCCACTATTTCTAAGTGAACAGCGGCTAAGCCTTGACTGTGTCCGGCCAGTGACGAATGGACTTGGCTTTAATGGTTCTTTGACTTCAGATGGATTTTCTGACTGAACATCTTCCAACAGGTAGTTTGCCTCACTTAAAGAAATTACATCAGGATCAGTGGGAGCCTTAACCACATCAGTCCTTCGATAATCATCCTCAGTCTGATTCAGTTTAGTATGATCAAAAACTTGAACTAGAGGTTTACTTTGAGTTTGCGGGATATTTTTTTCAGGGTGTTTGGTAGTTTCTATTGAAAAAGAAAGCCGTTCGTTATGGACAGAAATATCCAGCGCACTAGCATATTGGTCACTTTCACAACTATTGTAACTACTGCTGCCTCCACTGCTACTGCTGGGCTGACTTGGATGTGCCAGCTGTTCTTTACTCCCAACAGCTTCATTTGCAACCTCACCCCCCTTTGTATCATTATCTCTCAAAGCACAGTGACTGATGACTGTTTTCTCAAAGTCGTCACTTGTACTTTCACTACTATCCCGGCAAAAAACAAAGACATGGTCGGGTGAGGTGACATCTAGGCCCTGCTGCGGTAGAACTGTTGCCAAACGTTCAAAATCTAGAAAGCCAGAATACTCTGAAAAGCTGAAAGATACGCTGCCATCACACTGTGTATCCTCAACAAACACCGTCTTTTTCTGAGATTCAGGAGTGAAAACTGGAAAATATTCATCAACATCACAGAAGCTGACACTTTTACCATTAGCTCGCCTGGAGAGAAATCTGGGAGGCGAGTTGATTTTGTCAGTAGTACTTTGTTCGTTCGCTGTGTGTATATTCAGTACAGCTTCCTCTGACAGGAGCACATCCTTATCAGCAAACATATCATTTCCTTTTGGAATTGGTATTCTGGTTGTGGCTGTGGACATCCGTGTGCTTGATAAAAAGGAGGCCTCTTCAGGCGCCCAGTGTAAGAAGGTGCTGGAGTTTGGATTATCTTGCATTTCAGTGTCTCCATCCAACAGTCGGTTACACATGAATGCTTTGCAAGACGTCCTTACATTGATGTTTGAACGGGTAAAAAATGATGACCGCCTTGTGCTGCTCAAAGGTGCTTCACCGAGGTTACTGAACAGAGACGATTGAGAAGTGAAGCTGTCGCCATGATCAGGAAAGCAAGATGTGTCTTTACAGTCGGTATATGCCGCTGTGAAGAGATACAAGATGAAGAGAAATAGATAAATATCACAGCAGAGGTCCTTCACGAAAGGTAGATTCTTTGCCATGGGAGCATTGAGCCGAGCCTGTTTCCATTTTCCAAGATTTTCTTACTATATTTGAATTGAACTTGTTCCTCCTCTCCCGGGCCAGCACAACTGGATACATACTCCTGCAAAAGCTGAGCACACCTTCTGTTATCCTCCAGTTCTGCAAGGTGGACTGGTGTTTTTCCTTCCTGCATGAATGAAGAAGTGTTTTAAGATAAATTGTCGGTACATTCTGTGCCCAAATATACAGCCAGTAGAATTTACATTGTCCTTGATGTTAGGATTCCCACCGTTCATCAAAAGCAACTTCAGATTTTGATAGCATCCCCAAATTGCAGCGATGTGAAGGGGGGTTAAGCCATCTGATGATCTAAGAGAAAGAGAGCAAAACTGTCCATAAATTTGGCTCCATTCACAAATCGGCTGGCCCCAACATGCATGCGGTATGTGTCATTCACCTAACATTCGGATCAGCACCATGCTGCAGTAGCAGTTTCAAGCAACGCATGTTTTTTTCAGTTTCTTTTCCTACAGCCAAATGCATGGCAGCCACCCCCTTAATCCCCACAAGGTCAGGGATTGCACCCTGGGAGAGAAGAAGCTGCACAGAACTGTGGGGGAAGAGACAATTTGTTAGACTTAATCAGAGAGGACCCCACGTCAACCATGTAAAAATTAACACATTTTCAGGTGGTACCGACAGTTGCACAAAAGGGGCTGTAATAAGACACTGACATTTTTGTCCCACGTAAAAGCAAATTGTATTTTTTCGCCATCCTTACTACATGAAATTGTGCTTGAGCACAAATTATAATTACTGCATAATGATTGTCTCAGGTATTCTCGAATAGAAGGTGTGAATGTCTCACACTGTAATTAAGTGTTGACTCCGAAAACAAATCGAGTGAAGCGCAGCCTATGGCGAGAAGACACCATAGCTGTCAATGTCCTATTGACATCTCATAACACTTATGTACCAGTATGTAACGTTTCACAGTTCTGGGGTTGAGTGTTCAAACACCAGTTCCATGCTCTCCTTAATATTGTACCGTTGTTCTCAAGAATGGTCATGGCCTCAAGAACGGTCTTGAGACAAATGTGTAAGGATCTTTGTTTTGTCTCTGAATCAAAGGCATTTTTACTTGTCTCGGTTTCTGATCGGCAAATTAAAGTTTTTTTTTTTTTAAACATTGGCGAGACCAACACAGTACCCCTGTGATCGGTGAAGAACGCAGAATGCAGTAATTTATTGTCTTTGTGGTTTCACCAGGATTGCCACGCCCCTCATTTGGACTCACCAAATGCTTAGGAAATGTCCATGGCACAGCGTTTATTGCTGCATTCGTGGAAAGTGGGAAGTCGTATTTATGGCACGCAGACTATGTCACATCACTCAATGTGCTCAAAATGTAAATGACAGATTGCTGATGTAGATCCACTGTTTGTTGTTCTGGTGCATCACAACACATTTTGACCTTCATTTTTATAAATAGGGGGATGTTTTCTCTTCAAAGCATTTCATTTGTTTCAACAGTCCGTGGGTTGTGTGACGTGAAGTTATTTCAAATAAAAAAATATTGTAATAATCAATAAATAATAAATATAGATGACTACAGGTTAAAATGTTTTGCTGTACAAGCTATTCATCTGCCGGGTATCGGGTGTTTAGCACGTCGACCTTACAGAGCAGAGGTACCGAATTTAATTTCAGTTCGGGCCATCCCAATGTAGAGTTTGCATGTTCTTCCCGAGCATATGTGGGTTTTCTCCAGGAACTCGTTTCCTCCCATTTCCAAAAACATGTGCGGCAAGCTGATTGAACCCTCCTAACTCATTCACCCAAATTCATTCTGGAATTAATAAGCATGACGTGAAGCGTCATTCACGAATTTATTTGGGTTTTGGTTTTTCTTGCGGGGGTGCCGATAAAGCGCTGGTTCGACCTCTGGCAATGTTTTTCTCTTCCACAAGGGGGCAGCATTTGCCTTTTGCACAGCTGCCCCCATTTCAAACTCAGATAACTCCAGACCCATATAATTTACGAATTATAACTATTTTTTCTGATGAAAGAAGAGAGTCTAAGGTTTCATTCGCTGTATTGAATGTTTACCTTTTTTTTTTTTTGCAGTTTTTAAATATATGCTATGCCGGGCAAAAAAATAAAGTACGTAGTTGTACAAATACGTATGTAGTACATGGATTCACATGCATCAAAGAGCATGATTGCATTGCAGCATCCTATCTGCATGATTTGTCATTCGGAGTTGAGCAACTCAAGTCTAGCAGGGGCAAAACTGAAACTGAAGGAGCACTTCTTGACTCATTTTTTTTCAGTTGACAGTTCGGTGAATGGGCATATGAATTGGTTGGGTTTGGTACCTCGAATACATTAAGAACCGCTGAATGAGAGGCATATGTCAGTCATACTTGTCGTTGTGCATCAGGTAGAAAAAAAATCCAATTAATTTGAAACTATGATGTATTTTGTCCTGATGACATAATCACACAAGGGTGAAGGAAAGTTGTCATAAAGGTTAGCTTTACACTCCAATGAAGCCTTTTGTCTTAGTTTGTGTGGTCTTGACTCTCCAGGTAATTGGTTTCGTCTCAAATGTTTAGAATTTCGAATATTAGGTTATATGTATAATCCAGGTTCATTTTTGACCACCAGTCAGTCACCTGAACCGGTAGTATTTAATTAGTTAATGAATTTTGCCATGCAGAATGGTAAGGACAAACTTTTTGCGTGACTACGCGAAACTTTAAACATTGCCCGATTGTTTTAAACTGCCGTGGCAACCATGCATGAGATTCATCATCCAGAAAAAAATAACTCAACGAAACATTAACAACAATAAATACCCAGTTTTACCGACAAATACTCCATATTCTTACCGACAAATACTCCACATCATGTCACGCACTGTGTTGTTTTGCTTTTTCGGACAGGATGATGCAAATTGAATAATTTTAGCCACCCACATAGTACCAGCACAGCCAACACGATACATTTTCCTCAAACAGAAATCCCAATAGAATCAGTGTTCTGCCAGCATACCTCTCATTTAACTTTATGAAACGTCATCCAAAGGTGCAGTTTGACGAAATCGACGGGAACATAAAATCAACAACATGACGAAAAAATATTTGTCCGAATACTGTAGAGACCCATAAACACAGCATCAACAAAAGAATCATATACATCACCGAGGTTCTCCCTTGGTCACTGCTGCACACAGCTGGCTCTCCATTGTTCTCTTCTTCCGATCCATGGCCACATTAGTTCAAAACATAAATTGATTCTCGTTGATCAGGGTTTCGCGGTGGTATTATTTACATCCTTGCAGCAACGCGATCGAGATCATGCAACTGCAGCGAACAGGCTAATCCAGAAAACAAATACATAGTTGCGCTTGAGCACGATGTGTGCATAATACTGCACTATTGTCGGTACGAGCATGCAGCAGTTCAATATTGCAATGCACCTCGATCAAATAATTTAATGCAAGTTTATTTTTCACCTCCAACGTTGATATATTGGCAACCTTTTGTATATTATTTTCGACTACAGTTTACGTATACAAACTTCCCTCCAAAAATAAAGGCTCTCCCCTTGGAAGACGATTACGGATGTTTACGTTCGCCTACAGTCACTTTAGCGTCACCTCCCGGACTGGAGTTTAAAAAAAAATCATCTTTTTTTTTGCTTTCAGTACATTAATAATAATAATAATAATACATTTCATTTATAACACTGACACTCATATACACACAATATTCTACTCATTAATCTTGTTTCTTTCAAATGAAAAAGGATATTTCTTACCAGACTCCTCATTCAAATCTGTCTTCATTTTGTCAATCACGTCAAATATTTAACAAATAATACATCAGTAGTCGTACAGGTATCAGCAGTAGCTAAAATTATAATGGCAGTCATTTTATCATCCGTCTTCATTTTGATATTTACCTCGAATGGCATGCCATTTACAAAAGTCTATTGATATTTTTAACATTTATGAAATCACAGTGGGCAAGTGGTTTACACACCCATCTCCCACTCCCACGGTTTGGGGTTTGAAACTAGGGCCCAAGGGGAATTTGGGAGCTTCTCCACTAGTTTATGTGAGTTTTATTTTTAATTTTAAGATCAATAAATACAAATTACTTAAATGGCAGTGGTAGTTGTTTTCTCCACTCAGCAGTAGCCCAAGCTTAATATTTTGGAACAAGTGATGTCAGGCCCAACTATGATGAGGAGGCAGAGAAAATAGTTAGGCCAATGAGGAGGAGAAGCAGGCTGGGGTAGACGGATGCAGCATGGTTAGGTTGATTGAGTTTGCAGTCCTTATAAGGCGGCAGACAACCTGCGTAAGCTATTACATGGGCAATGTAGTTCTGTTCCTGAACTCCATGGAATAGGTGGGACATTGGACCTTTGGCATATATAGCCACATCCTCGATGCCGTGAGTCTCTGAATCCAGAGGGACTGTAGCCTGTTGACGGTAATCTGTTCCCACTGAAGAAGAAAAAAACTGTGGATTAAATTTATTGGCCTTCAGATGTTTTTGAGACACGTAAAGATGCCAACAAATTTTAGTCTAGATCTGGATGATAAATCAAAACAAATACATCCATTGGACTGATTGCAACCCATGTATCAGTGATACAAAAAGGACGAAAGAACAGATGTGTTTGGAGATTTAAAGTTGACTCGGAGGAAAGGAGGAATGGTGCATACAACTTCAGTCATGTTCTGTATACAGTACAGTATATACATCTTTGATTTTCTGACCTCAATAAGTAATAGCATCCTACAAGTTAATTGATCAGAATTGTTCAATGCAGAATTGATAAATTTTTGTGACATTGCGTTTCGTGGTATGCTGTAAGATTTTTGTCGTTTGAAATGGAATGGATGCTTTGGTTGAATAAACTGATCCAAGAAGCCACATGTTACTCCACAAGACGAAGCTACTATAATACTTAGTTCTCTCTAAAAGGCCTGCTGACAGTAGGTCCACTTACTTGCAACTGTCTCATTTACATCTGGACGAGTTCCATTGAAAAACTGGTATCCTGGTCCGTTTGCATATCCAGCGGTAGTAAAGTGCTTGTTGTCATCAGCCATGCCGCGCGACACCCCTGTAAATCACATGATAAACAAGTATCAGAAGGTGTTTCCCCCACTCAAGAACTGCACAGTGTAAAAACATCACCTAAAACAGGGTTTCCTCTGGCTGAATATCCACCAAACGAGAAGACATGTGAATGGTCTGCAGTGACTATAGTCAGCGTGTCCAGCTCATTTGTAAGTTCGGCTGCACGCCCGATGGCTCGGTCAAATTCAATAGCTTCAGTGAGAGATCTTATGGCCTCACCGGCATGGTGTCCGTGATCAATTCTCCCCCTTGAATTTCAAAGACAAATGACTTTTCAAATGACATTTCAAATATTGCATGCACAAAATACAGAATCCATGCTTTTGTTGAATAAATCAAAATTGTCCTGAGACAAAATGTAACTATGTGTTGTTAACCAATTTGCAGATGAAAAACATAACAAAAAGTGTCTGTTAAATCAACTTTTTTGCATGCATAAAAAGTGAACAATGTTAAGATGGACAAATAAATCAATGGATGCTATTTTCACATGTTGATTAATGTCAAATATGTCCCATATATAGCACATATATGCATGAAATTTCAAGTTTGTGGTCGTACTGTCGAGAAAAAAAAACTTATCTTCCACAAATAGGAAATATCCCTTTGGGTTTCTGCTCAGAATCTTAATGGCTTTCTCGGTCATCTCAGTTAAGGATGGGTCACTTAACGGATTGCGCTCTATCTCGTAGCGACAGTCCTTGGGCTCAAAAAGACCTAAAGACAATGAGAATGGTATTTCTCAATACAAGATGGCAGTGTTTTGTTTTAAATGGTCGGTTTGAATGGAGTAATAAATAAATCATCAACAAAAAGGCACAATGCAAGCCTGCTGTTTGGGAACCGTACTTACCCATTAGGAAGTCTGTCTTGGCAGGATTGACAGCATCAAATTGTTTTTTGTTCCAAATATACTTAGCTTTCTGTTGGCCATGAAAAGTACACAAATAAACCCATTACAGAAGTTGTGGATCGTCTGCTAAATCATGTTGAGAAATTGTAATTGTCATGGACATTGCATGAATGCTTCCATACAAGTGTGCAGATTTGTGAAATACTTCCCTTACCTTTTTATTCCTGAGCCACTCCACGATAAGGTTTTGTCCATCATTTCGATCTCCGTTAACACTGGGATATTCTGGGTCTTGCATGTCTCTGGGAATCATGTACTCTCGACCACCACCAAGTATGACCTTGAAATGAAACATATGCAGTTTTCGCAGAATTATTGTTTGTTTTTTTCTTGAGGTAAACGATGATGAAGAGCATGCGATGGTAAGTACAGGAGACTCTTGAAGTGAAACAATCTATGTTCTCTGCTGTAAAACTTACATTGATCTCAACGTTGTGAACAAGCTGGTACGCAATGTCTCGACAGCCGTTCGCAATAGCCTCGGAGGAGAGATCTGAGTCAGCGTACCAACCTCGGTTGGCGGTGTGAGCGTAGGTTGCACCTGGAGAGGCATGCTGAACCCGGGTGGTAGTGACAATCCCAACTGATTTTCCTGAAATGAAAAAAAAATGTCATGGCCACGTGATGACGTACCTGAGTATACTCAATAAAAAAATATCCATAGCCTTTTTTCCCCTCTGATACGTCATTCTATCTGATATGTCAATCAAATAACCAGTTTACATTGAGCATGACAAATGGGGTATTATAACGAAAGGTAGCCCCTAGCATTAGTTGATTGTTGTGTTACATTGCATGTCAAATCAAGATATAATACTGTGCCGTCGATTTTGTTATATGGAGTCCCTTGTAAAAACAAAAGATTGAATCACAAAATTTAAGTTGACAGCCTTTGCCACAAGGCGTCCTGTTATGAATGGGCCCAGGCCCCTGTTTGTTGCCACATCCGCCTTTTACTGCAGTGTGCCTTCATTTCCCCTCAGCCATTTTTTTGTTTTTGTTTCCTGCACAGTACAATTTTAGAAGCACTCGTTTGAACTTCTTGCACAAGGCAATCACCTGGAAGACGGAAGGTGTTATAAGAATGATAATCACAATTAAACAGTCCCATTAAACAGCCCCAATTATCACACCATTAAGTTTTATTTTGAATCCAATAAATATATATCCTGTATATTAAATCAGTCCTCCGAGGTTTTTTAACCTTCTAAAAATCCATACAGCAATACACCAACAAATATTCTATAGTATGTAAGCAAGACCCCACAAAACACAAATAAAATTACCAAGATGTCAGTGATATATTTCATTTTACAAGCCGTGTATCGAACAACCTTGCATGTATGTACAATTTTGCCAAATGAAAACGGCACGTGAATACTTTTAAGTCAATGGTCGTAGCAAAGCTGTAACACACGACATTTGAAACAGTCACTGATTGGGAACTGCATCCACTGTACATGAACCTAATTGTGGTAAATATACCACTCCTCTGTTCGGCAGCTCTGGGTTATTGTAGCCAGCAGTGCCTTCTGCAATGGTTGAAAATATGTCAGAAGCATCAACCTAATTACACAACCTCAATTTGATAAATTACTGTACATCTCCCAAAATCCATTCCGTTCAATCCACAGCATAATTTTCAACTGCATTGCTTACATTGGCTAACATATATGAATTTTAGATCTTTTTTGGGGGGGGTGTTAGATTTCAACTACAGATATTCCGATTTAAAATGTGCACTCAACACAATAAAGTCAGCATTTTTCCCTTTCTGTGATTGGTTGGTCACAGTCAATTGGACTTTTCAAGCAAAACTCGCCTTTTGCAGTTATTACAGTGGAATACATTTTATGACCTTGACATCTGGTGATTTATATATTTATGTCATGTTATCATATAATAATAATAATAATAATAATAATAATAATAATAATAATAATAATAATAATAACAATAATAATAATAATAATAATAACACATGTTATTTATAAGCACCTTTCAAAACTCTCAAGTACACATATAGTCACAGGTTAAGTTTTTCTGTAGGTGAGCAACGGTAGCCAGGCGTGCCAGCGTTCACTCAACCCGGAAGTAACACACTCACGCACACGCGCACGCACAGGCACACACGCACACACTCACACGCATGCACCCGCGCACGCACACACACACACACACACACACGCACACACACACACACACACACACACACACACACACACACACACACACACACACACACACACACACACACACACACACACACACACACACACACACACACGAATTACCTGCTTGCTTGGCCCGATAAAGCACAGATTTGACTTCATTCCCATAGGTGGCACTGCAGTTGTACCTTGGAGTTGCAGCAGTGACTCCCAGGGTGCCATAGTTGGCTTTCACTCCACATAAGTATGCGGTGGCTGTACCAGCACTATCTGGCATTTGTTGGTCTACGTTATACGTCTGTGGAGTAGAACGTAACAACAAAATCATCATATTGTCATATTGCTTTTGCAAAGCAAATTCAACCAATATTGACTTCAAATTGAATCTTGTATGAAATTTTGTGGATAATAATAATAATAATAATAATAATAATAATAATAATAATAATAATAATAATAATAATAATAATACATTTCATTTATAAGCGCCTTTCAAAACTCTCAAGGACACTTTACAGTCATGTAATTTTTTTTGTGCGGGTGAGCAGCGGCAGATACAGTTGATTTGACTGAGGTCATTCAGCCCAAGAATTTAAGACGGACAGAACAAAATTCTGTGGAACCGAAGGCCAATTTCTTTGATTCCCTTGATAAAATACTAATAAATGAGCTTTCGATGAAAAGGTTTCTTCAGCCGTCATCTGTACTTCATTGAAGGTGTCGGACGTTTCGCTTCTTATCCAAGAGGCTTCGTCAGCGAACTCAAATATTTTGGTGTTAGTTTCGGCCCTATATATATATATATATATATATATATATATATATATATATATATATATATATATATAGTAAAGTGTCGTTATATCGATATTCAAGGGAGTCCGAAAAAATATCGATATAACCGGGACTATCGATATATCCAACCCTGTTTGCATGTAATTTTGTCCGTGCGTGCATAGAAATAGAATCGATATAACCGGGACTATCGATATATCCGATATCGATATAACGAGACTTTACTGTATATATATATATATATATATATATATATATATATATATATATATATATATATATATATATATATATATATATATATATATATATATATATATATATATATATATATATATATATATATATATATATACAGTAAAGTCTCGTTATATCGATATCGGATATATCGATATATATATATATATATATATATATATATATATATATATATATATATATATATATATATATATATATATATATATATATATATATATATATATATATATATATATATATATATATATATATATATACAGTAAAGTCTCGTTATATCGATATCGGATATATCGATAGTCCCGGTTATATCGATACTATTTCTATGCACGCACGGACAAAATTACATGCAAACAGGGTTGGATATATCCTTCGGCTTTTTCCCTTCAGTGTCCTCCATCGAACCCTGTTTTGTGCATCCTCCTCTCTCACACTTCTTTTCCTTTCGGCTTTTCCCTTCTGCTTTTTCCCTTCGGCTTTTTCCCTTCAGTGTCCTCCATCGAACCCTGTTTTGTGCATCCTCCTCTCTCACACTAGCTACCTTCATGTCCTCTTTCACAACATCCATAAACCTCCTCTTATGCCTTCCTTTTGGTCTCCTGCCTGGCAGTTCAGGTATATATATATATATATATATATATATATATATATATATATATATATATATATATATATATCCCTGCTACATACTCCCCTTGGATAGGAAGCGAAATGTCCGACACCTTCAAAGAAGTACAGCTGACGGCTGAAGAAACATTTTCCTCGATGGACCACTCCTGTACGATTGAGAGATTACACAGACGTAATAAATGAGGTGTTACAGTGATTTGAGGTCTCATCATTACACATCAAACAACTATCTACAGTATGGTAGACTGACACACATCTCTACCGATGTAGTTATTGCTGCTTCCTGCTCGATTGTCTTCCTCGCCCACCAAGGCCACCGCACCTTCTACTCTTTCAAGACCAGCACCTCCTCTTCATCGGCACAGCCATCATCACTGTCACTCTTCTTCTTTTCCTTTCGGCTTTTCCCTTCTGCTTTTTCCCTTCGGCTTTTTCCCTTCAGTGTCCTCCATCGAACCCTGTTTTGTGCATCCTCCTCTCTCACACTAGCTACCTTCATGTCCTCTTTCACAACATCCATAAACCTCCTCTTATGCCTTCCTTTTGGTCTCCTGCCTGGCAGTTCAGGTCAAGCACAACTACTATTTATGAATACTTATTCCAGAAAATTATTACAGAAAAGGATATTGTCACTGTCCAGGGAAACAGCTTTGACCAAGTGCAGAATGAGGCAGACACTGCCTGACATGATCACTGTCACTGATTCCCTCAATAACCCTTTCTGCAACTGACCTGTACCGAGTGGTGGATCATAAATGCCTGCAAAGCCTTCTCTGATGGCCTAAACTTATCTGAATCATGGACCGATGTTAATTGTATTTTGTCCATGAATTCTGAAGTAATTGCAACTCGTCTTTCAGTTTCTTTTCATTACTTTTCACCCGTTGCACTGCTCCCAGACGTGTGTTTTCATATTTAAGCATTTAACCAATCACATTTCACTATCATTTGTTACCAGGGTCTGAAATCTACCTGGATGTCTTCACAATCTGTTTTGTGGGCCCTATTGTATCAAATTTGTCTAACCAATCCGATTTCGAGTTGGCAACCCAAAAGGCGTACCAACGCCTTCTTGAAGCCGCTGATCAATGTCAGAGTTTTCGCAAACTATGATTGGCTAGTCACTAGCCAATCATAGTTTGCGAAAACTGCTCTGATCCCAAGCCGCTAGTGACAAGAGCATACTGACCAGAGCTAGCACATTGTATCGGTAGCGAGCGGCATAAGCAAATATATTGTGTTGGTTTTAATAGCCATTTTGTCAACCCACAATGGCTGAAGGAGGAGAAGAAATTGGAGATTTACTGCTAAAGCCATTTTAAAGATGGGCTTTTCAAGAAAAAAGGATATCATGAAGAACAGTATTTGTATGAGTTACAATGGGTGTGCTGACCTTAGACAAAGCCAGGTGAGGGAAAGTATCAATGACTAGACTAGTCTCTTCTCCAGACCGTCCTGCCTTTTGGCCTTTGAGAATGCGGGCAGCAGTAACTGTTGTTACTCCCATACCTAGAAGAAGGCGAGAGGCCTGGTTGGTAGTTAAGATCGACAAACATACCATCACATTGCCAAAGCGGTTTAGTAGCTCTAAAAAGCTCCAATATTACTGTGCTTTCTATGTGGATTTATTGTTGGACTTGTTGGATTTATTCCCAGCTCTTTTTCCAGGAATATGACTGATGGAATGTGAATAAATGTCATCAACAGCCACTGCTAAAAATCTCTCAGCATGTATATGTGAATCAGATACTATGTTGTAAAAGCACAGTTGAACTCTTCAATAAATTTGAAATGAGTTTCGTTGTAAATTTTTGACTTGAGTTCATTGAATAAACAGATAGAGATGAACAGTAAGGGTAACATATATTGGACAATTGGAGATTAGATAAGAAGAAGTACGATCAGCAAATTAACCTGTAATTGCCCCTTAATGGAAGTCCAAGTGGCTATACTCGGGATATTACATTTTATAAACCCTCCCAGAGTTATATAGAGTACTGATAACATTGACCCCTACATTTCTGTGCTATACAAGCTCTTCAGAATATACTCAATATGCGTGCCATCAAAGACAGACCTTTGCAGTCCGAATATTTTTCTAGTTTTTCCTTCAAGTCAGTTGGACTAACACGTAATAAGTCACCACCTTCGCCATAATACGGTCCTTTTGGATCACATAGTTTGAGAGCTGTACCACCACAGTGATTAAACTTTCACTGCCATGAACCAGCGGCATGTAATTAATTACGAATTTAAAGAGGCTGTTTATAGGAAGATAATGTCTTTCCTCAACTCACCGTCCCCGAGGAAGAGGATGGTGTTCTTGGCTTGGTGGAGATTAGGCTGAATGTTGAGAGCAGTGTGAAGAGCTTGCTTCCCTTTGTTGTTCCAATAACTGGCATGGAGCTCTTCCTCTTCACAGAGGAAAGAAACAGCGAGTGAGTATCATCCAGATATGGACTTGGAAGACTACAATAATTAAAAACAATGAAGAATAACTTTGTACCAACTCTTTGACTGCCAAGTCTGTACAATGTCCGATAGATATAAACAGTCTGCTGTCATGGATTATCATCAAATATGTGATAAAGGTTTACCGTAAACAGAGACAGCCCTCTGGATTGAAATGAAAATGAGTAATCCACACAAAACATATTCATGCTTCCCGGCCATGCTGTTGACTGGGGTGAGTTTGAAAATAATGCACAAGGGGAAAATACCTGTATGCTTTTATAGCCACAGTTAAGGAACAAAGGGCATATATCTTTTACAACAGGCACCAAGAAAAAAAAAAAAAAACACACACACACAAGGATCCGTTTAAAAGGTGCAAAATTAGTGGGGTACTTGACCTTATATTGGGTACAGTCCACATAAGTTTTATATAAAGGCAGCTTCCAGATGGGAAAAATGTAAATAGCATTTGTAAATGTGTTTTGGACGCTTCCTGATATAATATGCATGACCTCCGTACATAAATGCAATCAGTTTAATGTATACAGTTACACATAACATTGGGTGTGTTAGTTGCGTTCCAGTGGTCTATTATCTTATTTACCTTGCATTGTCAATCATTATATTTATCTGCGCACTGATCACAGCAGTAGAATTTCAAATATTGCGAGTGTTCACAAATGTTTACTACTTTAGTTGTCTTGATTTTGGGGGCAAAGCCGTGGCTATTGCAGCGCTTAAAAAAGTTTGTCCAGCTATAGATGCTCCTCCCCCACTCGATATGCATTCCATTGAGCAGCCATGCATAAGTGGCTAAGATTGATCACCTCCTGCCACTGGGTTGATGGTTCAAGACCCATTCCCCTTTAGACACATTACCATAGTTGTGGTGGCCATTGGGAAAGTGGGGACATTCCCTGAACGCCAGTCTAATTTGAGGCTGCCGACAAGTAATTTTTGTGACCGCTGTCGTGTGATTTCTCAAAACTTTAGTCTCTTTCCATCTGTTTGCTGATTAAAAAACACATACAGTTTAATCATTTCAATGTGCCAAGGTTGCTCACGCCACTCTTCCTTGCCGTGTGTCAAATTTACCAGACATTTTTATTGTCATCTGATAGGGACTTTAAACTTGGTGGCCTGCAGAGAGAATGAACATTGGCCATGAGAAATTAATTAAGGTGTGACCAAAGTTATGTGTATAATATGTTTGTCAAGAGTCCCAAGAAGTCTCAACCAAATACTCTATATCAGGTGTAATGTTAAAAAAGGCATTTATTATTATTATTATTATTATTATTATTATTATTATTATTATTATTATTATTATTATTATTATTATTATTATTATTAATCATAATAATAATAGTAATAGTAATAATAATAATAATACATTTAATTTACAAGCACCTTTCAAAGCACCCAAGGACACTACAATTAAAAGAACACCAGAATATATTCTCAACATATAAAACATCACTTTAAATTTCATATTTCGACAAGTCGAACGCGTAAAGCCAATTACTTAAAAAAACATATACTCAAGTACTTAAATATTATGAAAAACTAAAATAATAAAATGAATATTGTCATTAATGTAACATTAATATTGTTTATTTCTGATGTTTGACATTCTGCAAAAACAGTGTATAAAAATACATTGTGCATATAAAATACATTCACTGACAATTACAACAGATTGGTGACATCAACTCAGACAAACAAAAGAATGAAATAAAAAAATAACTCTGATTACCATGAAATCCAGATTTGACGCCATGGCTTAAAAAATCATAAAAACCTGGAAAGATGTACGGTCCTATTAGAAATTCTTAAAGTCTATTGGTATTACAGCTTGGTGCGGCAAGATGGCCTCAAGTTCATCATCCAGCCCTTCATTCAGTGTCAACTTTTGCTTCAACAAACTGGTCAATGATCTTTCAGCCACCTTGGAGCCTTCAAGTTATTTTTGGTGTTCAGCTTCAGATTAATGTGTACAAAAAGAATACTTTACCAGCACATCTGATGAGAATATTGCTTAAAATTAATAAAAAAAATAAAAAAAAAAAATATATATATATATATATATATATATATATATATATATATATATATATATATATATATATATATATATATATATATATATATATATATATATATATATATATATATATATATATTCTAACGGTTAACTTGTTGTTGTTTACATATTTTAACAATGTCTAAATGTTGCTTGAATTTCAAAATGAGATGGCTCAAAAGACATTGACTTTAATTGTTCTCTGCTGGAAAGATGTGATGTACTTGTCATATTATAGCTGTGTGAATTGACACGTGTATGGTTTGTGTGTGGCTGTCATCTGGAGAACCAGATGAAGCCAATTAGTCCAAATATTAGGTTTGAGGGAGTGTTCACACATGCAGTGGATGTGTGGGAATGATGTGGAGGGGGACACACTGTATAGGGTTCCAAACAGGCTGCGTAAGCCATAACATGAGCCACATAGTTCTGTTCTTTGACCCCATGGAAGAGGTGAGCCATGGGGCCTTTAGCGTAAATGGCCACGTCCTCGCCGCCATGTGTCTCGGCGTCAAGAGGGACGGCGGCCTGCTGCATGTACTCCTCGTCATCTGCAAATCAAATGAGTAGAGTGGAGAACGCTGATGAAACCACAAAGCACACGCTGAAACAGCGTACATCTTCAGGCAGTGGGTTGCAATCTTACTTTTCCCTATACGATAATTAACTGTTTAACTTTTGGACTGTAATTGCAAGTCTCATTTGCCAGTTGTGAGAATGATTCTTTCCAGGGCTAATCAGTCTGTCCACATGTCCTGATCACTTTGCCAGTCTTCAAAATCTAACATGGGGCCTTTTGGACACTGTGTCTTTTTATAGACACCCATGAATAGCTGTCTTTGCTTGTGTGGACTTCAGAACCAATATTCAGTCAATCAAGCCAATCGGCATGTAAAACGTATTTTCATAGGACTACGAAATGTATGTTTTCCATCAACTATGTCAAATTACATACATATAATAATCATATCTTTATCAGATCAAGCAGCATGAATATGATATATGCATTTTACAAATGAATCCCTCAATTGTCATGAACCAAGGTACCAGATGTGTTTAAACAGATGGTTTTAACTACTCTTTCATCGAGGGCTTGTAAAACAAAACCATCCCAAGAAAGAGTAGCACACACCAAGTATGAAATGCGATGACTGAGTCAAATGGTGCGGAAAAAAAGAAGGAAGAACTGCTTCAGTGCATGTAGAGTGTTCCACAAAAAACAAAAATAGTTTTTGTTATGGAGTTACACATACTGTCCAGTACATTTACACAAAAGTGTTTAAAAAAACAGAGAAGAGCTTGGGGACTCCTATAAATATAATAGTTGAACTTTTGCTTCCTAGTGATTAAAAGCAAGCTATAATTAAATCAATAAACCCAAACAGGTTTGGCATCTGAAAGTTATTATCATGTCCTTACAGTAATCCACCATCGTGATGTTCCCTCTGGTTCCATTTACGTGCACATAACCGGGACCGTTGGCGTACAGGATACTGGTGAAAGGCATTTGGTCATCTGCTTTTTTTGGTGCCAGACCTGGTCGCAAATCATGAAACAAAAATGTGATGAATAAGAATAATAATATACCATTCAAAAAGAACATGAACTTAAATTATTCATACCAAAGATTGGATTTCCTCTGGGTGTGTTGCCACCAAAAGTGAAGACATGAGAGTGGTCAGCTGTGACGACGGTCAATGTATCAGATTCTCTGGTGAGCTGCGAAGCGCGATCAATTGCTCGGTCAAACATCACAGCCTCCGTCAGTGCAAGTTTGGCGATGCCATCATGGTGTCCATGATCAATTCTTCCTCGTAATGGGAAACAAGAAAAAACTGAATGTCATATTTGTTCACAAATTGCTCCTGTTCTTCAGTACACACCTATCTTTTGTATTGTCAAATTATTAACCCTTCCTCGGCCAATGCGATTTAACGGGGATCCCGTTTTGTAGGTGAAGATTTTGGACATACAAAGGTTGTGTTGTGTCTGACTCCATGTTATGATGAAAAACAAACTTCCTCCAAGTTGGACGCAAATAATTCTCAGATTTTTTTTGGTATGAGGAACAATTAAGATTCAGAGGGAACTTTATAGTTCAAGCTGACACTGCATTTAGTTTATTTATGGATGGATGGATGGATATGCCTTTATTAGTCTCACAGTGGAGAAATTTCCATTTCACAGCAGCAAAGTGATGAAAGGAATGAAAGTAGAAAAACAAAAATATACATGAGCTGCTGGAAAGGCAGCCACTCTCGCGGCGTCCTTTGAAGTCAAAAGAACAAAAAAAAAAAAAAAAAAAAAAAATTGATTTGAATTGAAAAAATGAATTGATTGGTTGCATTGTGTTTGTCTAGACAAGCATTTCAGTACTAACGTGCAATTTATTATCATGCCACGTTTTCGATTGCTCATATAAAGTACTCATCTTCTATGAAAAGAAAATAGCCTTTTGGATTCTTGCTCAGGATTTGAATAGCTTTCTCCGTCATCTCCACAATAGACGGATCTCGGGTGGTGTTTCGGAAAACTTCAAATCTCATGTCCTTTGGCTCAAACAAACCTGGAAAAAGGTAAGATTAGACATATTGTTTGGAGTTGTATTTATACATACACATTTTATGTGGACCAAATAATATATACGTATATAGTTCTGGTAGTAGAAACTACAGCATGTGAAACTAAAAAGTTTGAGAAAGTAGAGTGACTGCTAGGAAAAACATGTTGTAAACTTGACTGTTCACAGGTGACTTGAACAGCGTTGGCCAAGTTTTTCAGAGGCAAGGAAGGTGAGATTTTTAATTACATCGTTTAGCACAATGGTGGAAATGGGAATATCCATCCAGCCATTTTATCTGAACCGCTTAATCCTCATGAGGGTCACAAACGTGCCGGAGCCTATGCCAGCTGACTTTTGGATCTAGGCGGGGTTCACCCTGAACTGGTAGTTAAACAATCCGAAAATAACAATACATTTGGCTCATGGTATTCCCCATAGGGTTTTAGAATCTGAAATGACTTGAAATGAACACCGAAGTACTTAAAACATGCTCTGAGCGCCAACAACAAATGCATCTCAAAATAGTGGTGGATAAGTACAAATGCAAAGTACAGAGTGGAGTTACCAGAAGTGGTGATATAACATGGCAAACACGAGCTGAAGACCTTTGTAAACAATGAAAACCAATTGAATAAAGAATAACTGAATACTGTTCGGAGCCTTTTCATCAATGTCGTCATGAAAATACTTCCAAAGAAACTAAAAGACTTTTGTTCACATGGCCAAACAGAAGGCAACAACATGGTGCATGGTGCATAGGTAAAAGAAACGTGCCTTTGGGTTCCTATCACCATTGGAATGAGTTAATGACACACGGCTATCAAGTTACAATGTCACACTTTGATGACTTCATACAGCCATTAAGATGAAAGTGTATGCGTTGTTTCTGAACCCTACAAAGGTTCACAACACTAGATAAGATGGAAGTTGGTAGTCTGGGAACAGATATGCAAATGTTGGCGTATGAAAGGTTGTCAGAGCATTCCTATAGTAGTTTCAAGCTTGTTGCCTGTCGTATTTGGATTGCAAGTTAAAGGTTACTCACCCATGAGTCGATCAGTAGTTTCAACGTTTATTTCATCAAACTCCTTCCTGTGCCAAACATAGTGTGAAATCTTGCTCTGAAAGACACAATAATGTACACACAAGTCAAATCATTAACATTATCTAACGTGTGTCATGTTGTTAAGAGCCATACAAAGGACTATTTGTGTTTTTTAAAAGCCATTTTAGATGACCCTACTGGTTTAGCCTTTAACCAGATATCTATAAGGTTCCTCTGGTCTTGACGGTCCCCCTTGCGAGAGTTGGAGGTTGGATACTCAGGGTCCGAAGTGCCTTTTGGTGTCATGTACATCCTCCCTCCTCCCAAGATCACCTTAAAGGAACACCAAGAGTCATCATAATATGTGCTACATCGGTTCAAATAGTCAAATAGTGTATATATATATATATATATATATATATATATATATATATATATATATATATATATATATATATATATATAAATCAGATTCGCCACCAGCCCAATAATTTTTACTGTGGGGCAGGTGTCTACCTTCATCCGATGCAATTCCACAAATTCAAAATATTGGGCAAAAAAAATTGAACAATATTCATCACAATTTTTAAAATAACATAGATGATCTCACATCAATGTCGACGTTGGTAACTAGTTGGGTGGCAATGTCGACACACCCTTGATGGCGTGCGCTACTGGGAAGATCTGCATCACTATACCAGCTACGGCTGACTGAATGGGCATAGGCTGCAGCCGGTGATGCATGCTGGACTCGAGTGGTGGTCACGATTCCAACGGATTTACCTGAACAGTGAAGAAAAGTCATGATTTGTTAACATTATAAAATTGTGAAACTAGATTAACTTCAGAATCCCGATAACGTCTAACGTGACCTGCGAGGCTGCTGCACAAGTGTGTTACTTCTTTTAAAGTCTATTAACAAGTGTTCTACTTTATTGCATTTAAAGGCAATTTTATCTGTTCAAAGTTGATAGGGAATTGCTTAGATCAGTCAAAATTAGCCCAGATAACACCAGTTTAAGTCTCGCATAAAAACCATGAGGACAGTGCATTTCCTAATTGTTCGTTCTGCATCCTGTGCATTAATGTTCTACTCTTAAATAGGAATAGAACTGAGATTAACTTGTGCAAAAATGTGTCCACTCCAGTGCCAGGGTTTTTGTCATTTTTGCTGAAGTTGCAGGACCGGCAGAATATTGGATTGGATTGGATTTACCTTTATTAGTCTCACAGTCGAGACATTTACATATCACAGCAGCAAAGTTATGAAAAGTTATTTTGAGTTTTAGGACTACATAAGCATTCAATGCACCGTAAGAATCCTTAAACTTGCTTCTTTCATCAGAACAAAAGTTAATTCCTAAGTTATACATCGGTCTGGAGTTGTCTGAGCTTAAAATGGGAGCGGCTGTACAAAAGGCAAATGCCTCATGGGAGGGAAAAAACATTGACAGAGGTCTGATTAGAGCTTTATCGGCACCCCCACCCTCGTAAGAAGAAACAAAACCTGAAAAAAATCGGCAATAGCACCCCACGTCATATTTTCAATTCCCGAATAAATTCGGGAATGGCAATGAATGAGTTTACAATTTATAAAGAAGTTTGATATGATGAAATATATTCATTTCTCTATAAAAAAAACATTTGTTTAATAGCCCTGCAATCCTTAGACAAAGAATGCAAAATGACCTTTTGGGCCTATTCTGAACTGTCCCCGATAGCCATTGTTAGTCCTTATCAGAGGATTGTTTTATAAATGTTATTAGACAGATAAGAGTCACTTGAATTTGCTGACCCTTTACCTTTGGCCTTTGCGCGTCGCAGCACGGAGGAGACCTCATTGCCGAAGGTGGTGTTACATTCATAGGCCACTGCATTGCCGCTCAGTCCAACGGTTTTGGCATTAGCTTTCACTCCACAGTGGTAGGCCGTAGCTGTGCTAGCACTGTCTGCCACTTGCTTGTCTACACTGTAGGTCTGGTGAGAAGAAATGCATTTGCTAAAAATGGAAAAATATAAACACTATACACTTATCAATGTAGTATGTAATATAAATGATTGTAAAAACATAATTAAGGTAGGACAAATTTGACCGTTTTCCAAACTGTCCATGTATTTATTTAGTTTATTATTTTTTTTTTTATCTATTTATTTATTTATTTACACGTTGATGTGTTTGTTTATTTTTATGTATGTATGTATTTATTTATTTATTTATTTATTTATTTATTTATTTATTTATTTGTTTATTTATTTTTTTATTTATTTATGTGTTTGTTTGTTTGTTTGTTTGTTTGTTTGTTTGTTTGTTTGTTTGTTTGTTTGTTTGTTTGTTTGTTTGTTTGTTTGTTTAGATATTTTTGCTATAAACCCCAAAAGTAACCGTATCTTATTTTTTATGCAAACTAAATGTCAAAACCAAAGCAAAAATCTCAAACTTTCTTCTATATTTCAAATGTGCGTCGATTTTTTTTGTCAACAGCTCTTTACTAAAACATCTCCTTGCATGTAGGGGCCGCCACCACTCTGTCTTTGTGTGAGTTTGCGAAAATCTGACATATGTTCACCAATCGGCATTGCTAATAGTTACTAAAAAATGAACATAGTTTGTAAATCGTCAACCATTACAAGGTACACATTCGTACTAAAAAATAACATATTTTGTAAATATTCAACCATTACAAGTTACATATGCGATTTCATTCCATGTACAAAAGCTACAAACACCCACTCTCCTTCATGTGAAGAAGTAGATGTACTATTTTTTACTCTTTTGCTATCTGTTTTCGATCTCAGTCACGGTGTGAAAATATTTAACTAACATGTTCAGTTGCGAGTCAAACTGACCGATTGAAATTATTTTCAGTCCGAAGTGCAGTAGCTCAATGAACTACAAACATTAATAAATTGTGATTATTGTAGTTCATTGCTAGAATTATTTTTAAAGATATGTCAAACAATTTAAATTATGGGTCTAATTAACGTTGTACATTAACTCAATTGTATTTTTGTACAAACAAATGTAGAAGAAGTGGTTTAATCCTTCATCCACAAATGCAATCTTGATCAGAGTACAAGGGACTCCCACCAATGTAAATTTCTCCACTGTGAGACTAATAAAGGCAATCCAATCCAATCCAATCCAGCCAATGTGGAAATAGTGAAAATCCTCATATAATTGACACCCATCAAATTCAATTTTATATATACGGTAAATTTATTTTTAATTAACCCCCAGAAAACTTGACTAAATGGGAATAAACCACCAAAAAGCAATCAACAAAAAAAAAACTCATTTGACACCCCTGCCTCTCATAGAAAGGGAAGAAATAAATTGCAAACAAGTAGGTAAATTTGCGGGTGCCGAACTGCGAGTAAGCATACTGTAGTTGTATTAGTAGTGGTTGTTACAATGTACTCTTGCTTTGAAATTATGTTAGTTAGTTCCCTGTTTCAAAAGATGTAGAAATATTTCTGAGGAAGACAGATTAGACCTAACACACGAGAAAAGACTGTATTTAACGTTGAAAGCACAGCTTTAAACTTTCCATCACTCTATGATTATTATAATTAAAGAGATGTTGGATTCAACTTTGATCCCACTTTAAGTCTCTTTTTCTTTTTTTTCCACAATGACAGCATTTTGACTTAAACCATTGACTACCAAGTTTTTTCGAGCTAAACGTCTTAGTGAGAGGGGAGGAGGCATCATATAAGGAGAGCAAACCATTTCAAAATGTTTCACAGACTCACTAACAATTGAGCTTCCTGTGGCATTTGTACTGAATAGTGAATATCGGACCCAGGTGTCCCACATTGTGATTAAAAGGAAAACTAAGTGGTCACCTACTAAATGTACTGTAGAAAACTGAGTGGTCACATATTAAATGTACTGTAATCCAATACAAGAACTGTTTCATCAAAAATAATAATGTTTAGCATTGGTTATACAGTCTGTGGGTATGAATTAAATAAAATCCAGTATATGACAGAGGTAAAATATTCTTCATATAGTATCTATTAAATATGTAGTGTAATATGTTGTCACCTTAGAAAGTGCCACATATGGAAAGGTGTCCATGGCCAGTACTGTCTCCTCCCCTGCATTGCCCTGCATTTGACCTTCCAGAATTCGAGCTGCTGACACAGTGGACACACCCATCCCTGGAAGACAGTGACTGACAAGTTGGTTGAAGTTTGATTTTGTTTGACTTGCCAAACTGAATTTCTACTTAACCTGGTTAAATTGAAAAGAAAAAAACTAAATAAAAAACAAAACATGTGTTAAAAATAATACTTTATCTGGGGATATTTGAATGAGACAAACAAGTCAAAAGAATCAAAGATCACAAATTGTAAAATATGGTTTATGGGAAAGCAGAAATCAAAGTATTGGGTTGATCTTCTGTCTTAAAAATTACATTCTGTTGTATGTTATAAAATAATAATTTAATCAATCTTATTTTTAATATGCCTTTTCATCCTTTATTTCAGGTATTTTTTACATTTATTGATGAAACACTTTGAAGACTTTGTGAAAGATTGACGCACGCCAGGTTTATTTACAAGATATTGTTTTGTATTTTGTGGTCAATTCATGGCCTTACTGAACCTTAAAGGTTTCCAAAGGTCCCTCAATAAGCATCCAAAATCCAAACATGGCATTTTGATCCTTATTTTAAAAGAAAAAAATGTTTGTTTGGAGAAGGACTATTCCTGTCAAATTAAGGTAAAAACAGGATTTGACTATTTTCCAAGTAAACAATGTCATACCCATTTACATCAACTAAATGTATAAATTCAATTCTGTGGTTTTCAGACTGTTTGGCAAGTATTAAGACCACTGTTTAAAGAACAGCTAATGTATCAACATGTACATAGTTACTACTGTACTGCGGAATTTACTGCACAGCATAGCTTTGCAGCAAACCATTCGCTTATGTTAAACTTGTGTTTGCCATCCATCCATATATTCGCTGTACTGCTGATCCTCACTCGATTCGTGCATAAATTGTAGACATTTTTCCCCATGTTTCTGAAGAATTAATCTTCAAAAGTAGTAGAATGATTAAGTTTGTTTTGCTGTAATCGGAAAACATTCAGGCTTTGACAATAATAATAATAATAATAAATAATAATAATAATAATAATAATAATAATAATAATAATAATAATAATCTGAGTTATGAGATCAACATTTTAGCTTCTATGTTTAACTAGTTGCAGCTGGCTTGAATAATAAAATAAAATAATAAAAATGTACATTTGCTTGGAAGTTTTGACTACAAGACTAGACAAAGACAAAAATCGCATTTATACTTAATTGAGGTGGAACCAACAACAGGAAAAAAAGCTATTGCCATTGAGGAATGGAAAATTTTGCAATTGTGAAGATGAGAGAAGATGGAAATATTACACGTTGCATAAATATTGCCATACTGAACAAATCAGTTACATTTTCCAAATAAACCTTTGGTAGACCAATGGAAACAACAGTACATTATGGTAGAAACATTATGAGGGCTGTATAGAAAGACGCTAACTTCTGTTTGTGACATTAGCAAGAACTGAAAGCAGGCAGGGAGGTATGACAATGTACAGTTTGTATAAAACATCGTGAAGTAAAGAGCAGATACTGCACGGCATGAAAAAAAAAACAAAGATGGGAATGAAGGCGAGCATTCCCAGCTTTGGGAGTTTCTATCCGATCCATATGTAAATTGTAGTAAACAGTGCTTGGAAATAAAGTGGATTTAGATGTAATGGGAGAAGTGACCCACCATCTTGTCTTGTGGCAGGCAGACATTTGATCCATCGATAGGACACTTTGATTCTCTCTTCTTTCATCAATAATAAGAAACAAACTGCTTTGACAGAAATATTGTTTGTGAACGCAGGATTGTCCATGTCTTATGTGTTTTGTTATATTATTTTTTATGTGTTTTGTCACGTTATTTTTTTCTTTTATTTTAACTGTTAAGTAAAGTACTGTACTTTGTTTCAGTTGCAACTGTTGTGAACCTGTAAACATTTAAAGCCCAATTGTGTGTGTTGATGTGCGTGTGCGTGTGTTGATGTGCGCATGTGTATGTGTGTGTGTGTGTGTGTGTGTGTGTGTGTGTGTGTGTGTGTGTGTGTGTGTGTGTGTGTGTGTGTGTGTGTGTGTGTGTGTGTGTGTGTGTGTGTGTGCGTGCGCTTGCGTGCGTGCGTGTGTGTGTGTGTTTTGCTCCAGTGTTACAGACCTAATCTGACAACCATCGCTGCACTAATCGGCATTGCCACCTGAATTGTCACTCCACATCCTACACCTTTGCTGCAAAAGAGTCCTCGTCTCTGATCTATATAATGACTGTCAGACAATGTCATGATGCATTTAGATTGTCTGTCGCCCTGATAAAAATAATCCCGGATATCAAGGTCTAGTTTCGCATTTAGGTTTAACATAACCACAACCTTTTCATTTTTCTAAACAAACTGCAGTTTATTAGTTAAAGTCGGGGTGAATATTCAAGTACACTTATTCTAAGAATAAAACTGTGATTTCCAGATAAAATAAGGCAAAAAAAGGCAATCCATGTCCATTAAGACATGCTTTGAGGAGTTTCATGCGGAAGAGCCTGAAAGCCCCGAGTCCAGTGACGTGCAGTCAGTGGAGGGAGGTGAGGCAGTGCCTCATCTGTCATCATGGAAAGCTGTTATGGAAATATCAAATGAAAAAATAAATTAAACAGTTAGATGTATTTAATGATTTGTACTTTAAAGTTCTTGTCTATTTAACTTCACCGTTTTAGGATTTTTTTCAAAATCGCTGAATTTACCGTTCAAATACTAAGTAGAGACGAGCAGTGACGTCATTGATGACGTCAGTGTCTCACCAGCCATGAACCTCACCGCACGTCACTGCCCGAGTTTCAACCCTGGCCAATACAAATGGAATTTACTACAACATAGAACATGAGCCAGGCCCTTGTGTCCACCATCAGGGATGTCTGACCTGACAAATGCGAATTTTGCTTGGTGTTTTAGATCGGGGAGAAACCCGGATCCTTTTTTTGTTTGGTTCTTGCGACAAAGGTGAGGAGTTGCCATACTTTTCTCATTACCATTTTAATTCACTCCACCCAGAGCCATATTTATTTAAATGAATTGGGGGTATTGGCATGCTGAACCTCACTCAGATTCACACAATCTGTTCCGAATGGTTGGTCCAGGCAGTAATTTTCCTTTTTAACAAACACACATGGCCCGCTTATTCGATCCAAATCCACTCAATTCAATAGAAAAGAGTAGTTTGCAGCTACCCACAAAAACACATTGTCCTGCATGCGAAACGGAACTCTACTTTTTTACAGTTTGTCAAACAGTAGTTTGAATTGATTTCTGACCAAGATTGCATTCACTGTTTTTGATTGAATACAATTCAAAAATAATGACAAAAAAGTATACCATCTCCCAGAAACAAGATGATATTTTTGGCCTGGTGCTCCCGTGGACGGAGTTTCAACGCAGCATCCAGCGTTGACTTGGCCTGGGCATCCCAGTAGGCTGGTTCTCTTTCATGTTCATACAGGACTGTGAAGATGAGCAAGAATGTGATAAGCTCTTGTATTGAACATATGAATGGATTGTGACACCATATCAGAAGATTTTGCTTTTCCTGTCCTGTTAGGTCTAGTTGACTATTTAACACATCGACTTGCCATATTTAACTGACCCACCTTCAACCTGAACAGAATCATACTAAAATGATCATGGAGCCACAATGTTTTCTGTTTATTAAGACACTGAGGTGACAAATAGAAATACAAACAGTTGACATCCCTCCATTTTTCATAAATTAATAGACGAGAGAAAAAATTTGCTTCACACCACTTTTATCCATGTGCAGGATTTGTGACTCCTCTCTCTGTTGCACACCTGAGTTTGTGGATTCTGTTCTGAGGGAAAGTTTGTCCTTGCACACATTAACATGTTGAGTTGACCTGCATCTGCACACACAGTGCTAGAAATAGCCTAACCACAGGGACCACTCGTATTCATGTTGACTGCTCACCTTGGCTTTCCACTGCAGCCCAATCTTCTGCCAGCAACAGAGTTCCCAGAAGAATGAGCGGGAGATTCCGGAGCCAGCGAAGTGGTGTCTGCATCCCTGGTCTGATCTGAACTGGAGGCTGAAGATGCTGGACACAACGCCAAAACGCTAAAACCAAGCCCAAAACAGCAGAGGTGCATGGAGAGTGAGACCTGGCTTTTTAAAGCCCCGCTGGGTGTGTAGTATGGAAGGGCCCTCGCCAGTTCATTGGCTTGGAGAGAATGTGAGAGAGGGAGGAACCTGAGAGAGACCAAGAGAGTGAGAGAAAGTGAGAGAGAGAGAGAGAGAGAGAGAGAGAGAGAGAGAGAGAGAGAGAGAGAGAGAGAGAGAGAGAGAGAGAGAGAGGGGGGGGGGGGGGCAGACTTGTCCAAAGAGAGAGAGAGAGAAAGAGAGGTGGGGGAGTCGAGAGCTACAGACCACACTGGAGTAATGTAGTATCACAGCCCCTCTCTGCCCTCTTTTTATTGTTTTAAAGAGTTACTTTAATGTAGTCCCCCCACCCCCGCCCCGCCCATCGCGAGTCATAGAAACTTGAATGAGCCCTTGATGTGGTAAATGTCTAACAGCAGCATGGGCCCCGGTTGAATATGGGAGAAAAATGAGTAGGAGGGAAAACTGCTACACTATTTTTCTTGGCATTCAACACAAGACAAATCCTAACCATTTCTCTTTCCATTTCTACCCCCTGCCCTTTGAAAAGAACGCTCATGTTATTCTTGTGTATGATTGGCTCTTGATGTGCTCTGTTTCGTATGAGTGGAAAATGGTTACTTTTCCGTTTCCACCTTCGTTGTCCCGTTTTGCATTTAAAACAAGCCAATATTTTCCTTCCTTTACTTCTCACCAAAACAACAATCACCCATAGTTAGCATGTTTCTGCTGTGACTTAGCAGAGTGCCGGCAGGATAGAAATGCTTCTCTCCTGTGAAAGTACAAGAGCTAATGTGTGAAATGAGGTGATTTGAGCCGACTCTTGTTCAACACGGCCAGAGGAATCACATTTCAGACGAGCAACTCTCACCTCATGAACCTCATTACAGCATTTCTCCATTCTGCCAGGCGCTCAACCGTTGCCAACAAGGCTTTATGGTTAGTCAAGTGCTTAATGAAAACAGCGGTCAAACTGTACTGTAGAGCAGCGTTGTGGTTGAAGAAGCCAACTCCACATGAACTGGGAATACCACTGGCGACATGCATCAACATGATACACTTACTTGTTAGGGCATGCTC
This sequence comes from Hippocampus bargibanti, assembly GCF_051943395.1. Classification (NCBI taxonomy): domain Eukaryota; kingdom Metazoa; phylum Chordata; class Actinopteri; order Syngnathiformes; family Syngnathidae; genus Hippocampus; species Hippocampus bargibanti. The sequence continues at coordinate 22,650,529 of NC_142740.1, read as the reverse complement.
CTCTGTCCATTCGTCATGGGTTGGCCCTTGAGAGAAAGTCAAAATCATGAATGTAAATAGCTGTGGGCTGTTTTCCCTGTGGCTCATCCATCCAGACAAATGTACATACAACCACTTATTATCGCAGTTGTCAGAACTTGTCGTGTTGCAGTAAAGTGAGAGATTTTGTTTGCTTTTCTCGCATCCAAAACAGAAAACAGTAATATGATTTCTTTGTTTTTACCTCAAACAGATAAACCCAGATAATAACTTGAACATTGTCTTATGCAGCAAAATACCCCTCCCCCCTCAAAAAAAAGAACAGCACATTTGAATTAAGGATTTCACTGCGGCAAAATAAAGGAGAATTTTAACACACAACACACACATCCATGTTGTAATTTAGTACCTGATGTAGAATAATAATTTATCATGTTTAAAAGTGCCGTGCTTTGCTGACCAATTAAACAATGGGCCTACAGTCAAAGCGCAGATCGCCACAGTAAATCTGATACGGCACGATGAACTGTCGTCTCAATCAAGATTCTAGAAGGTCCGGCCTTGCACAGAATTTAGGGCTTTAGATACTCCTTTTCCACCAAAGTTATTTACGGCTTAAACATCCTGCACAAGCGCCAGATTACAAACTTATCAGTTCTTGGAAAAGACAACCAATTAAAATGTCTTATGTTTTACTGCTTGCAGCTGTTGGTGCTCAGAACGCCCAGAGGCGTGGCATTATAATCAAGAAAACTATGTTTACTAATATATCACTGTAATTTACATATACTCTCAATAAATAGCTTGGCAGAGGGGCGCAGAATTCAGACGTATGTCATCTGATGACTGCGTCTCCTGCCGGCAGTGGGGACAATCTTTCTGGTTCTGAGTCTCTGTCCACGGTGTCTGTCTGTCATATCTCTGACAGTACCTCATATTCTTCAACTCCTTCCCTCACAACTAAGCTCCCCGCTTAGCCTCGTTCCCCTCCACATCAAAGCCCCTCATTACGGACGTTCACATTTGCAGAAAAACTCTCTGGAAAGAATGAGGAAGCCTAGAGGGAAACAGGTAGGTGGGGATTCTTAGGGGGAATGTCGAGGAACTGCACTTTTCCTCTATACAGTACTGCATTAAAAAATGCAAGGCATTGTTCACTTGCCAGGTTTTTGTCAGAAAAAAAGAGTCAAAGACAAAAGCACTCTCCCACCATTTAATTGACCTCCATGAGTTGCAGCTCACGTGTTTTACATGGTTTTCTTTACATGACGTTTGTAATTTCATCTGATGGGCCCTTTGACATCAATTTCAGGCAATAGCAGCATCAATCTGCCCAAAATTTACTACACAAATGCAATATTAATTAGAATGAATTAGAACATATTGAAAATAGCAATATTTATACTTTGTTTTTTCTAAGGGGTGTCTACCTATAAGACTAATAATAATACATTTCATTTATAAGCGCCTTTCAAAATTCTTAAGGACACTTTACAGTCACACGCTTTTTTTTCTGCGGGTGAGCACCCGGTGAGCACCCGGAAGAAAGTAAAATAAATAAATAAATACATAAATAATATGACAACACCTACTTTGGGACTGGGTTGGGAGACCATGGTAGCCCCCACCACCACCACCACCATTTGTGTTCATTTGTGTTCTAACTGCAGGGATCACACTCTCCAGCCTCTCTCGTAAGATTTACCTGGGAGAGGATTGTCAATCGTATCCAAAAAAGCAAGGATTATCTTAATTTTTATTTTTATTTATTTATTTTTTAATTACTAAAAACAGTTGATACTGTATACTGATGTATCTTATGGTCCATAGGTTGCGAAGGTCTGCCTGAAGCCTGAATATTGACTATGAGGAAACCTGTGAAGTAATGTACATAATGACTGAAACGATTTAGAAAATTAACTTTTTTTTTAATCTCAGTCTCAGTCCAAATAAACGAAAGCCAAGTGAAATAATCGAGCTGTCCCGTCATTTGTCGGGTGTAAATTTGGACTGCATTGTCTGTTCGACAGGACTTATGTTTACTCTACTGATTCTACGCCAAAGTGAGTTTCCTTTTCCTACATGGCCACCCAGTCTTGTCAGTCTTGAGAATACTGGCTGTGGGAGGAAAATTTTGTTAAATGGTCAGGAGACTGCACCCTCTGGCGCTTGAGGTCAGACATAGATTTATTTACGTGGTGGAGCCTTGCTAAAGCCTTGTGGGCCAAGGTCCAAAAACATCTTCCACCATGTTCACCGTGTGCGCCAGGTGTTGAATTGTGAGATTATTTTAGTCAGCGTTGCGGTCAGAAATGATCTTGTAGCTTTTCAAAAAAGCAGAAATCTAACAAATATCCAGTACATATACAGAACAATACTTTTTGAGCTACACGAAAAAGCCACTATTGCACTGTAGTGCATAGAACTAGGGCCTTATCATCAGGGGAGCATTTTCTGTTTCCTTGTGTTCTCTTGAGGAACATCCAGAACTTTTTTTTGCTTTTGCAGACGAATTTGTGGGTTTGAGTCCCATGTACAAGTCTGACATCTTGGTAAGCACTTAGCCTGCATCTTTATTGCAAAGTGCAATGATAAAGGTGGAAGTACACGCCGAAACATGTCAGGTAATTGACCACCTAAAACGGCAATTTCTGTAATAAAATAATATGTTGTAAATTAGATAATAAGCAGACAGTATGAACTCAACACAACTGCAATGACAGCTTCCATTAAAAGAAAGTGTTATTTAATATTCTGTTCGTGTCAATACCCTACAAAAATATTTGTAGGTTCTCCCCAAAAGAAAATTCTGCTATATCTCTGTGCATTGTGTTTAACCCTCGTGTAATACCTGTCTGTCATTTACTTACTATCCAGTCAGGAACTACATATTTGGGTTATAAATACAGGTTATATTTTTTTAACAATACTGACCCCCTCCCAAAAAACATTCAATTTGCCCCCCCCCCCCCCCCCCCCCCCCCCCCCCCCCACCACCACCACCTTTTTGTTAACATTGACAACCTGCCCCTCCAAAATGGTGTTTGTAGCGACATATTCACTCGTTAATAAAGGTACAGCTGTTCACTTTTTGGGTTTCGCAGACTTAACATTGACACCTAAGCACTAGCATGCAATGTACACACTCTTAGGGCTATAACCTTTAAAGGAGGGTGTGTCCTGTCAAATTTCACCTCGATTCCATTGTCCCAAAGACATACTGTAAGTGCCTTGCATCTTACTGTGAGATCATGTATGATCATCCGAGAGCTCTGCCCTGCAGGGCTGCTTTATAGATTAGAAGTGGAACAAAATCTTAGGTATGGTGTCCTGAGTCAAGTATACTGGGGTAGACAACATACATAAATACATACATAAATACATTGATTTATTTTTTTTTTTTTTATTTTTTGTAAGGTCTGCCACAGATAATGAACCGATAAATGAAAAAATATGTCTGTATGTTCCATTTCTTAGGGTGTACCATTTCTTAGGGAGCTCATTCAACAGTTGTCTGACCTACTCGGGACAAACATATTAACATGACATATATGGCTCTCTAAATCACATTTGGAACAGGTCTTTTGATTTTGACGATGTTTAAACCGATTAAAAGTTTTCGATGTTACCAATATAATGCCAATGTTAAAGTCCAGGTCTAAATTCAATATTACTCCAAATGTTTGTAACTTTATTCTAAAGTTTCAAGTTGAGTTTCAAGTTGAATGCATGGCACGTTACCGTTTGGTTTGAGAAAGTTGCCATTTTCAATGAAGTTCATCCTGTCCTCGAGATAGTATAGTGTAGCGGTATCATGATGATGATGTGAATCTGAATGGATGTCTGTCTCTATATGTACCCTGCGACTGGCTGGTGACCAGTTCAGTGTGTTGTCTGTCTGGAGTTAGCTGGGAAAGGCTGCAGCATCCTGCACATTCGTGTTAAAAATAAGTTTTAAAAAATAGACGGTTGAATTGCAGTTATATCTGTCAAAGTAGGATGAAGTTGTCACACATTCAAACACACAAATACACAACTGTCAGTTGCACTTAATTTTAACTGATGACATCTCAATGAAACTGAGAGAAGCATGAAAAGAAAGAAGCGACAGTAAGATACAACGGAATGTCTTATCATTGGCAGAGACGTCAACACTTCTCTGAACAAGTCTGTCTACATCTGCTAATTCATATTTATGAGCACATCATCTGTGCACTTTTGCCAGGGGGTGTTATTTCAAAAAATGAACATGAAAGAAATTGTTACTGTTGAGAAAAAGGTCTTCATCCCATGTCCTAGTTTAGTCTGTTTGAGTAAGATGCTAGTTTTAAACCTTAGCTCTGACTGACATGTCCATGGGAAAAAAACAGATACAGTAATTGTGGATTAAACTCCATTTTGAGTTTGTGGTTGGACCTTGTGTAACTAATGTCGGTCAGTAGGTAATTATGTATTTTATATTTTAGTTTGATGATGCAATCAAAATGTGTGTCTGTGTGTGTGTGTGTGTGTGTGTGTGTGTGTGTGTGTGTGTGTGTGTGTGTGTGTGTGTGTGTGTGTGTGTGTGTGTGTGTGTGTGCGTGCGTGTGTGATTCGTCATGGTTGCCTTCAATTAACCTCTTGAGAAACTACAACAAACTAAGCTGGAAAGGCAATCATGTCTACGGGGGAAAATATTTTTTTCTGAAAACATTAAGTAGGAAAACGCACTGAAGTACTGCACACCAAAATATAGATTTTAAAATATTGAAACAAGGTTGTTTCAACATTTGTTCAAGATTTGTTCTTGTATAAAGGAGACGTGACACTGCCAGAGAGTTTTCCACCCATGTGACTGAGACACTGTAGGCTATTTGAAAGCCCAATCATTTTCTATTTAAATATTTTGATCACAGCAGTTCCACATTCTCAAAGAACCCATTTCCCTCAAAACCTATGTTTAATTGTTTATCCAGGTGTCTTTGTGGCTTACTGTCATTGAAAAAGAGTCAATTTTAATCGTACTTTATATACGACACCTGGATCCAGGGCCAGATAAACACAAGTAGAGGTTGTTGGCCCCTCCTCCTCCCACACACCCGTCCTCAAAACTCAGAGTAAAATGTTTCTATGAGGTTTAAAAAAAAAATACATTTCCATCAATAGTGTCTGACTTAAAATTGAAGCAAGACCATTCAAATATGTGTTATTTAAAAATTCCCAAACAACTGGCCTCAGGTCATTTTAACTTTCCTCTACTTCACATGTCAATTTTTTTTCAAACTGAATATTTTAGAAAAGTTTTCAACATTTGCTACTCAAAGAACTTTACACAGTTTCCTCATTTATTGTACTTACTGATGAGCACAAGGGGCCATCGGGGATTTAGCATCTTGCTCAAGGACACTTTTACAAGTTTTGCAATGGCCAGGGATTTAACCTCTGGGTTATGTGTTCTCCGAAATGGCAACAGCATCCACAAGCATCATTTTGATAATGCCTGTTCAACACAATCAATACGTATTCTTAGTACAGCAATCACAATTACGCATTGTTCCTCCAAATTGGGTGAGCTTAATATGTTCGTGACACAGATCTCATTTATGAGAACCGGGTTTACCCATGCCCTGGTGTAAGGGAATGAGGGTAAAACATATTCGCTTATCCGACTCCTGAATTTGCAAACCTATGCCTTCAATTCCCTCAACTGTGCCCTCAGCCAAAACTTGATTGTAAAGTGCTGAAATTGCGCCACTCGGCGGTCGGAAATAGTGCTAGGCGTTTCGCGTTCCGTCTTCTGCTTTTTCACAACATTCGTATTTTTATGGGATTTCTTTTTTTTGCATTTTTCATTTTGACGTGATCGGCAATACAGTGGCATTCTGTACAATTAATAATGATTAATAGGAAATCTGAAAAACATGAATTGAGTTGGCAACAAAAATAGTGGTTACCCAGCTAATCCAGACGTCTTTACGTTTTATTTATAATTCTATTACCATTTCATTCATTCATTCATTCATTCATTCATTCATTCATTCATTCATGCATTCGTTCGTTCGTTCGTTCTTTCGTTCGTTCGTTCGTTCGTTCGTTCGTTCGTTCATTCGTTCGTTCGTTTATTTAGTCATTTTCTTCGCCCATGAAGGAAGGACGGAAGGGAAACAAGAATTAGGAAAGAAAAAAATTGTATTGCGGAACTACAAACTCCAGCCGGTTGTATTTTGGATGAGAACCGTGACCATTCGTATGGTCCCTTTCGCGCTTTCGCAATTAAATCGGCTTCGTTTACACAACGACCATGGCGGCTCCCGGTACGCATCAATGTCGTGACTGAAGTTTTGGAGGATAAATACTGTTACGTTACACTGCGGGGGTGAATCAGCATTCCGCGAAGTTGCTAAATTACTAGCAAAAACGCCTATGAAGTACTGTAGTGAAGCGACTGAAACACCTATTGTAGTCTTCATTTGTATCGGATCTAGTTTAACATAATTAGAATCAGAATTCATTTTACATTTTGTTTTGCATCCCCAAACACTCTAACATCATCCTATTGTTTTTCGTTTTGACAGGTCCTAATAAGGACAATATCAGAGCTGGATGCAAGAAATGCGGATATCGTAAGTTTTTTTACGAGTTATCCAGTTACAACAGGCTGTGTTCAACCCAATCTGTCTGGGATTAAAGTCAATAGAGCACAAACAATGCCTTTGCATTTGTTTTAACCCAGAAATTGTGTTTTCATTTCTTGGCATACGACTCTTGTGCATAACAAACTCGTGCTGTTTTATTTTGTTTTGTTTCCCCCCCAGCTATTGTCCAATCATTCTCTGGCTTCCGTTTGTCTGTTTGTTTGTTTGTTTCAGCGGGACATTTGACGTTTGAGTGCAGAAACTTTGTGAGAGTTGACCCGCAAAAAGACATTGTTCTGGATGTAAGCAGTACCAGCACTGAGGAGAGTGAAGAAGAAGTCCTGAGTCGAAGTGGGCAAGGACGTCGAGGTCAGACACCATATAAAAAGATACTGACACAAAACAAAATCGACTCTAGTATACGTGGCAATGATTGGCTGGTAATATTGTTGGTTGCTTTTGTTCTTCATTTCACAATCCAGGAAGGTAGGATAATCTACACCTCACACATTTGCTGCAAATAAAATGGTGCATTCAGGGTTCTGAAAGTTGTTTTTGTTTTCCTTTTTTATTTACCAAATCACATTTAAATTTGAATCGATTGCTCAGCTGTGGCCCCTGAAAATGCACACGTTTCCCCAAACTTAATAGAACATATTTTAATATAAATCTGCATGCTTTTCTTGTAGTCCTGCTATTTCATTTTCACTAACTGTGGCCTGTAACACAATATAATAATTTAAATGGTGTACGATATGCCAAAGGAATACAAAATCAACAAAGAAGAAAAATATGGGATATGATTATTGTTGATATGATTATTTTTTACATTTTTGCTTTCAATAAAAAAAGTTACGAAAAAGACTAAAACTGTGACAGGACACCTGCAGTGATATTTTACATCTGCTTTTTTTGACCACAGCGCATTGCCCACAGCCCTGCTTTCTTTGCAGGGCTTTGTGATGGTAACATAGCTCAGATTGAGCAGAAAAGTACCAAATAGGTGCTGGAACTGGAGTAGGGTGATGCTTGCTGCAATGCATATGCGTTGCTGTCTCCGTCGACATTTGGCAAATAAAGGATTGTCATTTGTGTTGGCTAACAGAGTGTTGTCATTCACATTTACCTTAAACTACCGGGATTCCAACACTGCTAATAAGGCTCCTACACCATCTGCTCAGAGGGCAGTGGTATCAGGATTTTAGCATTTTTTTCCAAGTCAGAACAGGAGTACAAACCTAACAGTATTGCTGGTATTAGAGATCTGTGCATCCTTGCAAGATTGGCGATGGTGCCTCTGACTGACATTTGTATTTTTCAGACTCCTCAGACAATAACCGCAGAAAAGAGAAACACAAGCAGAAGACCAAAGAAAGAAAATCAAGAAAGAGGTATGTTATTTCAATTGAGTGATGAACAACAATTAACCAATTTACATGGTGTTTACTCAAAATTGCTCATATGTTTCCACGAAATATCGAGGCGTGTGGCATGGGCCATCCAGATGAAGATTTTTTTTTCATGTAAATCTTCACTCAAGGCAGCGGTCATGACTTATTTTTGTTTCATGCCAGTTAAAGTTTTTGAAGCAGGATTTCTACCCTTGACAGAACCGGAGTGGAATATCTTGGTAAAATTGTGGAAAATATAGGTAACAATAATAACAATAGAGTGATATTTAGTGTTTCAGGTTTTATAACAAAGAACTTACTAACTAACTCTTGTTGGACATTATGTGTTTTCTTTTACATACAATAATTTAATAGCAGCTTAACCCATAAGGGAACCATCACTGGTATTGCTATTTTGATTTTTACGAAATCTGCATCTCTTTCAATCTTCTTTTTTTCCTTCTGAGATATTCTTCGTCATCAAGTGACGAAGAGGATACCAGGAAGAAAAAGAAACGTAGCAGATCACAGTCGATGTCTGATGATGAGGAGCAACACAAGAAAAAGAAATTGAAAAGCCATAAGAAGAAAAGTAAGAAGAACAAACGGGATCATGGGAAGCATAAAAAGAGACACAGGAAGAAGAAACAGGAAAGCTCCTCTTCCTCCTCCGGGTCAAGTGAATCAGACAGTGACTGAACTGTGTTCAGGGGCTTATTTTTTTAAACGTTTTTTATTTTTCATTTCATTCAGTTTTTTTTTTACATAACCCAGAAGGGGAATTGGTAAAGGAACCATTTGAGCGGTAGATGGCAGCAACATGCAACTATACAGTCTTTACCCGTCGCACATTGTTGAGGTGCGAGGACTCATTTGATTATTTTCTGTCGCTTCTAGTGTGCACAGTAAACACATAAAAAGGGGGTCCGTCGTGATACTGCTCCCTCTTTTATTACAAGGGGGTTCTCGAACATGAAGAGGATATTTTACCCAATATTTTTATGAGGTGTTGCGGGAGGGTGGATGTTGTATAAAGTGCAGCACTCCGCCTAGGGGTCATGCTTGGAACATCATTTGCTGGCACACCCTGTTTAGTTTAAATCTTCATTCAAACTGCATTCGAATAAAGGAAGACTCGTTTGGTAAAACGTGTGCATATCGTCCATCATTTGTTGTTAAATCCCATGTTGTTGATTGAGAATACTTGATGCCCGAGGCACGCGAGTTAAGCATCAATCTTATTGCAGTAATTGTTACAAGTGCATACGCACAAAACCATAAAGTTTACGACAGTTTGAGCACATTTACACGCCTTTGAATCAATTTAAAGGGCTGTTGAATACACACTTTACTGTGACGATCCCTTGGCAGGCAACCCAAAATACTGATAGTTGTCTATATCTCTGAAGCTCAAACTTTCATTGGCTTTTTAAAAATCATATAAACTGTGGCACTTAACATTACCTATGAGAAAAAGATAATGGTAACGGAATGGCATGTTTTATTTATTTTTTCATCTTGACCTGTCAAGAGAACAAGGCGACCATTATTTCACTTTGATGAATGCATCTTCAAAAACGTAATGTGCTCACACCATTGTTGACAACCCAAAGTTCCAGGATACATGTAATACTATAGGCCTACAATACTCCAAGGTGTGTTGTATACTTGTCACCATCCAATAACAAACCACATCCAGACAAATTCCCATCATGGAACAATTTTAGAGACATCAGTGATTTTACATGTATGTTTTGAGAGGAAAAATATCCGAAGCAAACTGACTGCAGTCTAGATTCATGTATGACCAACAGTGTTAAAGCTTCTACAATATGAATTTTACCATGCATTGTCATGAATGGCTTTTCTGTTTCAGAGGAAAAAAAAACAAAAATACACCACCTGTAGCAGAATTCATAAATACCACCCCCCAAAAATTAGTATATTATATAGCATGATGCTCTGTGATGTGCTTGAAAAAATTAGATGACAGCACAAAAAAAAACTATTGAGATACATTTACTTGCAATTGTTTAATTTGGATCTGCACCTTATGTTACTGCATCTACTATTCAGCCGTGGTCAGCCATTTGAAAAAAAAAAAACATTAAGTCTCAGTTTGACATGAATACACCAAAGATGTTTGCATGGAGACTCAATCACCACACGGCTGCAGTTAAATTCTCTTCAAAGGGACTTTGAAAATCTCATTTTCATGCAAATGAAATTTTTTATTTTTTATTTATAAATTTTTTATTTTGTTATGCTTAGAATATCTTGTTTTCTATCCTTTCACTCCCACCCCAACCCCATCCCTCTTCAATTGCTGCTGTGGACTGCAAATTTCCCCATTGCGGGACGAATAAAGGTATTCTGATTCTGATTCTGATTCTGAAATGTCTCCATGGAGTCACATTTGCTCTCTGCTTTCCCGTGTAGCCCAAAAGGCTCAATAAAAGCCAATGGGCTGAGGGGTACTTGTGGTTGCACAAACAGCATATGTTTTGCTCAGCAAATTGGCACTTTGGCTTCATTTCATGTTTCACCACCATCTGGTCCATTATAAAGTTGACAACTTTACAGAGTTGGTGTCATGATTTTTTTAATGAATAAATATATAAAATATTACATGAACTAGTAGTCACAGATTCATGATACACTTAACATATGTAAAGCCTTGTGCGTGCAAAGATTTTTAAAATCTCAACTGTTTTTTAAAATGGTGCAAAAGACAAAAAGATTTTTGATTTACAATGGATACACTAATGAAGAAATAGTCCGAACTTTTAGGATACACCTTGAGCTGATACTTTACCTGACACTGCATGCACAGTGTATAAAGTCGAAAGTCATTCATCCAACCATTCATTTTTAACACTGTTTATTTTCCCAGCTAAGTTCGAACGCAAGGCTGACTACACCATTATCTGGTTGCCAATAGAGCTGCAGTCATCATTCACACTCACATCCACACCATCAATAAGTGGGACCTGATCCTAACCACTAGTCAGAATTCATAACAAAATTAAATGTTATATATATATATATATATATATATATATATATATATATATATATATATATATATATATATATATATATATATATATATATATATATATATATCTACACACGCACACACAAAATATTCATACTAGTTGAACTTTCGCACATTTTGTCATGTTCTGACCACAAACATGAATATACTTTATTGGCATTTTATATGAAAGACCAACACAAAGCGGTTCACAATTGTGAAGTAGAAAGAAAATTATACATGACTTTCAAATTTTAAAAAATAAACTGAAGAATGTGGCGTGCAAAAGCATTCAGCCCCCATGTGTCAATACTTTGTGGAAGCACCTCTCACTGCAATTACAGATGCAAGTCTTTTGGCGTATGTCTCTACCAGCTAGAGATTGGAATTTTTGCCCATTCTTCTTTGCAGAACAGTTCAAGCAAAGCAAGATTGATGGAGAGCATTTGTGAACAGCAGTTTTCAGATCTTGACACATATTTTCAATTGGATTTAGGTCTGGACTTTGAATGGGCCATTCTAACTCATGAATATGTTTGGTTTTAAACCATTCCATTGTATGTTTAGGGTCGTTGTCCTGCTGGAAGGGGAACCTCCGCCCCATTCTCAAGTCTTTTGCAGAGTCCATCAGGTTTTCTTCCAAGATTGTCCTGTATTTGGCCCCATCAATTTTCCCATCAACTCTGACCAACTGCCCTGTCCCTTCTGAAGAAAAGCAGCCCACAACATGATGCTTCCACCACCATGTTTGACAGTAGGGATGGTGTGTTGAGAGTGATGTGCAGTGTTAGTTTTCCGCCACACATAACGTTTTGCATTTAGGCTAAAAAGTTCCACTTAGGTCTCATCTGACCAGAGCACCTTCTTCCACACCTTTGCTGTGTCCTCCACATGGCTTCTTGTGGTTTTGTATCAACATTTTTTTTGTTCTTGCCACTATTCCATAAAGGCCAGATGTGTGCAGTGCAGAACTAATAGTTGTCCTATGGAGCTGTGGATCTCTGCAGCTCCTCCAGAGTTACCGTGGGCATCTTGGCTGGTCCTCTGATCCGTGCTGTCCTTGTTCAGCATGTACGTTTTGATGGATAGCCATGTCTTGGTAGTTCTGTGTAAAATCTCAGTCATACAGGAGTGGTCCATCAATGAAAGGGTTTCTTCAGCCGTCATTTGTACTTCTTTGAAGGTGTCGGACATTTCGCTTCTTATCCAAGATGCTTCTTCAGCGAACTAAAGTCTTACTGATAGTATCGGCCCTCTATATAAATACCCCTACTGTCCAGACATGGCGGTGCCGGACACTGCTATGATAGGTCCCTGCTCTCAGGTTGGGGGAGGACTACTCCTTGCGGCTTCACTGATTGCTCCTATTGTCCTAACGACTGGCCTGATTGCCCCACTCCCTCCGGTATCACCTCATCAGTATTACTAATCATATGTTGCCTAAGCAGGCTGTTGTACGAACGATCAAAATTGAACCTCACCCCTCCATGTCGGTTTAGTGAAGGATTTAGCTGTTTTATGAAAATCGCTTCTTTTACTACCCTTTCAAATAATCTGTGTTATTTCGCTAAGATTTTAACCTCATTGTCATCAAATGAGTGGTCGCTAGCTTTTAGGTGCATATATACTGCTGATTCAGGCCCATTAGTATTATCCCTACGATGTTGATAAAGTCTTTTTTGAGAATTTGTTTAGACTCCCCAATGTACTGGTCTTTACAATTTTCATCCAAAAGATAGGCTGCCAAATGAAAAACAAAGTAATGTAGTTTATTCAATACATTGTAAGAATATATATATATATATATATATATATATATATATATATATATATATATATATATATATATATATATATATATATATATATAAATCCTCGTCTCACCCACCATGGGTGGTGTCTGTCCCCCATTTCAGCTCGAGTCCTCTACCAGAGGCCAGGAAGCTTGAGGGTTCTGCGCAGTATCCGTGCTGTTCCCAGCACTGCGCTTTTCTGGACCGAGATGTCCGATGTTGTTTCCGGGATGTGTTGCAACCACTCGTCGATTTTGGGGGTCACTGCCCCGAGTGCTCCGACCACCACAGGCACGACTGTCACCTTGACCTTCCAGGCTCTCTCCAGCTCCTCTCTGAGACCTTGGTATTTCTCGATTTTCTCATGTTCCTTCTTTCTGATGTTTCCATCACTCGGGACCGCTACATCCACGACAACGGCTTTCCTTTCCCCTTTATCTATGACCACGATATCTGGTTGGTTGGCCATTACCATCTTGTCAGTCTGTATCTGGAAGTCCCACAGGATCTTTGCTCGGTCATTCTCCACCACCTTGGGAGGTGTTTCCCATTTTGACCTTGGGGTTTCCAGTCCATACTGCGCACAGATGTTTCGGTAGACTATGCCAGCCACCTGGTTATGGCGCTCCATGTAGGCTTTCCCTGCCAGCATCTTACACCCTGCAGTTATGTGTTGGATTGTCTCAGGTGCCTCTTTGCACAACCTACACCTTGGGTCTTGTCTGGTGTGGTATATCCCTGCCTCTATGGCTCTGGTGTTCAGGGCCTGCTCTTGGGCAGCCAGGATGAGTGCCTCTGTGCTGTCATTTAGGCCAGCCCTCTCTCGCCACTGATAGGACTTCTTGAGATCAGCCACTTCTGCTATGGTTCGGTGGTACATCCCGTGTAGGGGCTTTTCTTCCCATGATTGTCCCTCATCCAGCACCTCATCCTCTGTTCCCCATTGACTGAGACATTCTCTGAGTACATCATCCGTTGGAGCCTTCTCTTTGATGTATTCATGGAGCTTGGATGTTTCATCCTGGACAGTGGCTCTCACACTCACTAGTCCCCGGCCTCCTTCCTTACGGCTTGTGTACAGTCTCAGGGTGCTGGACTTTGGATGGAACCCTCCGTGCTTGGTGAGGAGTTTTCGGGTCTTAACATCCGTGGTCTGAATCTCTTCCTTTGGCCACCTTATTATTCCTGCAGGGTATCTGATCACTGGCAGGGCATAGCTGTTTATTGCCCGGGTCTTGTTCTTGCCATTGAGCTGGCTTCTGAGGACTTGCCTCACCCGCTGGAGGTATTTGGTCGTAGCCGCTTTCCTTGTTGCTAGTTCGAGGTTGCCATTGGCCTGTGGTATACCGAGGTACTTGTAGCTGTTTTCAATGTCTGCTATTGTTCCTTCAGGGAGTGAGACCCCTTCAGTGTGGACTACCTTGCCCCTCTTATTCACCATCCGACTACATTTTTCCAGCCCGAAAGACATTCCGATATCACTGCTGTAGATCCTGGTTGTGTGGATCAGGGAGTCTATGTCCCTTTCGCTCTTAGCATACAGCTTTATGTCATCCATGTAGAGGAGGTGACTGATCGTAGCTCCATTTCTGAGGCGGTATCCATAGCCTGTCTTGCCGATTATCTGGCTGAGGGGGTTCAGTCCTATGCAGAACAGCAGTGGGGAGAGTGCATCACCTTGATATATGCCACATTTGATGGACACTTGCGTTAGTGGCTTGCCATTGGCTTCAAGTGTGGTTTTCCAAGGTAGTAGAGAATGACCGAGCAAAGATCCTGTGGGACTTCCAGATACAGACTGACAAGATGGTAATGGCCAACCAACCAGATATCGTGGTCATAGATAAAGGGCAAAGGAAAGCCGTTGTCGTGGATGTAGCGGTCCGGTGTGATGGAAACATCAGAAAGAAGGAACATGAGAAAATCGAGAAATACCAAGGGCTCAGAGAGGAGCTGGAGAGAGCCTGGAAGGTAAAGGTGACAGTCGTGCCTGTGATGGTCGGAGCACTCGGGGCAGTGATCCCCAAACTCGACGAGTGGTTGCAACAGATCCCGGGAACAACATCGAATATCTCGGTCCAGAAATGTGCAGTGCTGGCAACAGTACGGATACTGCGCAGAACCCTCAAGCTTCCTGGCCTCTGGGAGAGGACCCGAGCTAAAATGGGGGACAGACACCACCCATGGGGGGTGAGACGAGGATTTAATATATATATACTGTATCCACTATATCTGTGGCGGTGTCACTATATCAACACCACCAAAAACGGTTGCAAACTCTGCTTTAAATATTTTTTTGTACATTTCCATCATCTGACAGGCTTCAGGGACAAATATAATCTCATGCTGTGACTATTACTTTCTCGGATGCTCTTTGCACTTCTTACAGGTATTATCGAGGAGTTGTGTGTTTTTATCCAATGAGAGGTTTCTGGCCTTTTGTTTGTAAAAATCATCAAGTAGCAAAAGATGGTTGAAGCCGAATCAAGTTATTTTTCATTCGCTGACATCACCATAAACCTTGTTTCACTTAATCCCCAAGCCATACCACCCCCTTTTTTCTATTGATGGAAAAAGGTCTTCATATTGCTCATTTTGCCCAAATAGTGTACCAGCTGGCGGATGGATACAAACCAGGAACCCTCTGATCACAATGCCTCTTCTTAGTAATACTTCTCAGTTGGAGAGTTAAGTGTCTCACTCAAGGCCATCTGATGAGCACACTGCATAAAATGATCTCGGGAGTATTATCACATAATTTCACGAAAGTTGTTGTCAACACTCGCACTTTTACAGAACCATCCTAGCTTAATCTCATCCATGGCATGTTTATTTTAGACATTTGAAGTATTTAATGAGTATTTTCATCTCCCGAAGTGAGCTCAACACACATGCTATTTCTCATCTTTTTTTCTAATAGCATCAAAAGTGCCCAAGATTTAGCACAGGGTTATGATTGTGTTTCTTACCTTGGTGAATTTGCCGAAATAATAATAATAAGTGAGTTTGAAGCTGGTTATTATCAGTTCCATCAGTACTCAGTACATCTCTGTTAATATTGTACGATTACATTGCTCATGTAAAAATAGTAGCTATAAGAAGAACACACGCAGCGGCTCCCCTCTCCCGGCAAATTGGCGTTTTCATGTTTATTATGTTTGTTAAAGTCATTATAAGTGCCTTGCATGCTGGGTCAGAGAGGACAGTAATTTCATTTGTGCTGTATGTCATGCATATTAGCATATTTGACAATGAAGCTGACTTTGACTTTGACCTTTTGACTTTGACATTTACAGCGCATCACCATCCTTTTTGTGATATGATTGTTTGGTCGACTGCTCACTTGCAACCAAGGCATTTTACCCCACCTTGTTTATTTTTTTCCTTTTAAACCACTTGTAAGTCATTCATTCATTCATTCATTCGTTTTCCAAACCACTTTATCCTAACTCGGGTCACGGGGGATAATGGAGCCTATCACAGCCATCTTCAGCTGGTATAACGGATTGACTGTCACCAAGGTGTGAAGCAATACTGTGACGTCGACGTGCTAACTATTTGATTCCTGGTCCGCCTCTCACTTATAATTTTTTTAATGAAATGTCTATACAAGCAAAGAGAGCAGAACTAAAAGGCACAGCCCATCAAGAAGTACAAATAATGTGTAGGTGTGCGTTTAGTGCAACATTTAACACTTGAAGATAAGTTGGGCAAGCACTCCCGCAAGCTGGGCTTTGAATTGTGAACATCAATGCAGTTAATGTTCTGCCAATTAATGGAGGAATTTCAGGCATCTTTCTTTCTTTGTCTAAGGAAAACAAGAAACACCAGTTTGGTTTGGCACCAATTGTTTCTCACAGAGGAGGAAAATGTTTTATCCTCAGCTTTAGGGACTTCAACCACTCCCTTTAGAAAATAGGATACACATAGTCTGCTGCGTATTTTATGAAGTCAGCCTTAGAACCGGCAAATACTTACCTGCTTCTGTGTTCTGATTGTGTGACAAATTCTGGAAGTAAAACAAGGACTGTGCAAAATGATGTTTTCAGTCTGTTAAATCCAGTTTTTGATCCAGAGTTTGTTGGGATCTTGAAATGTAAATTTCTCCACTGTGAGACTAATAAAGGCAAATCCAATCCAATCCAATCCAATCCAATCCTTTAACCTTTTCAGTGATTTACAGCACATCAAGCTTTTGCCAACTGATCAGCGATGAAAAAAATAAAGAGATATGAATCTGACGTTGTAGGATCACCTCGTGTTTCCGTGTTCAGAAGAAGGAGAAGCATCTCCCAATGATTGCATTACAAACTCATGCTTGGTTCTGAAACCATTAGATGGTTGGAACTTCTTATTGTGAGTCAAAGTGAGAGTGTTGTCATTTTTTTATTCATGACTTCAAGCAGCAGTTTGTAAAAATTGGTAAGGAGTATACCCACTGAGATGGAGGTAACCAGAGATGTTTTCTCAGTCATTCCCTCTTGGCTCTGGTTGAAACCACGCCTGCAGCACACAGTGTGGGAGCGCTGAGAGTAAGGAAGAGTGAGGAAAAGAGAGCATGACAAACTGACAAAGAATAACAGAAAGAGAGCAAATGTGGCACGAGGGCTGATACAGAAAATGAGGCTGATAGCAAGATGAACGTGACAAGAAGGATTACTTTTCTGCGTGAACCTCAAAATCCAGGTTCACAGTCAACGGAAACTAAAGGCAATTGACATGAATCACTGCACAACACAAGTATGCTAACTCATGGTCATGCTGGTCATGTTCGGCTCACAGTGCAGGGTACGATTCTGACTTCGTACCTCCTGTATGGACTTTTTATATTTTCACCATGCCTGCGTAGGTTAACTCTTGGCACTTGAGTCTCCTCCCATTTTCCAAAAGTATGTAAGACAGGCTAATGGAACACTAAATTGTCCCTATGTATGAGTGTGAGCGAACATAACAGAGTTAATCCGGAGATGATTGCTGACTGTCGTGCATGGAAGTGCGTAAAGTTTGACGTTGACGAAAACATACTATTTTTGCTCATTAACAAGAACAACACTACTTTTAGGGGAAAAGAGAGTCAAATCTTCTTCTTCTTTTCCTTTCGGCTTTTCCCCTCAGGGGTCGCCACAGCGAATCAATGTCCTCCATCAATCCCGGTTTTGTGCATCCTCTTCTCTCACACCAGCTACCTTCATGTCCTCTTTGACCACATACATAAACCTCCTCTTTGGTCTTCCTCTCGGTCTCCTGCCTGGCAGTTCAAGGCTCAGCATCCTTCTCCCGATATAGTCACTCTCTCTCTTCTGGATATGTCCAAACCATCTCAGTCTGGCCTCTCTGACTTTCTCTGCAAAGCCTCTAACATGAGTTGTCCCTCTAATGTACTCATTCCTGATCTTATCCAACCTGGTCACTCCCAAAGAGAACCTCAACATCTTCAGCTCTACTACCTCCAGCTCTGCTTCCTGTCTTTTCTTCAGTGGCACTGTCTCCAGTCCAAACATCATGGCTGGTCTCACCACTGTTTTATACACTTTTCCTTTCATCCTAGCTGAAACCCTTCATTCACACCTGACATTTTTCTCCAGCCGCTCCAGCCTGCCTGGACACGCTTCCTCACGTCTTTTCCACACTCTCCATTGCTCTGGCAAAGAGAGTCAAATATAGCTACATTATTTCCAAACTCATCGGGATATCAGTGTTTCAGATGCAGTCTGAGAAATGTAATAAGTAAAAAAGGGCAGTGTTTCTCATGGAGGTCAATCTTTAATGATGAATGCTTGCTTTAATTATTTATCTGGCTATCTATTAGCTATATATCCAGCTGGCTGGCTATCTATTGGCTAGCTAGTTGGCTGGCTATCCATTAGCTATCTGGCTGTCTATTAGCTATCTATCCAGCTAGCTAGCTGTAGACTGGCTATCTATAAGCTATCTAATAGCTAGCCAGCTAGCTTTTTATTTATTTGAGTTATTCCTGGTTGAGTGAACGCTGGCGCGTGTGGCTGCCGCTGCTGACCCACAGAAAAACCTATCCAGTGACTGTAAAGTAACCTTGAGAGTTTTGAAAGGAGCTTATTAATGAAATGTACTATTATTTCTATTCCGATCAGATCAGAAAACCTTTATTTGTCCCACAATGGGGAAATTTGCAGTACACAGCAGCAATTTGAAAGGGGATGGGGAGGTATTATTAATTTAAGAGGTTGAAAAACTCTACTTTTCTGCAAGGACAGACTTTGAAGATTGCTTCCACCTCTTTCATTCAACAGCTTCCTAATGTGTTGGAGGTATGTGGGAAATGTATTTTCCTTAAAGTGATTGTAATACCATCTGCTGACTTTGTTTAATTGCTGTCTTTTTCTGGTTATATTTTCTTTCTAAGAGTGGCCCACTTTTCGCTTGGGTTATGTCTGATTGATATCGGCTAGAGATTGGTGGCGACCTGGGTCATGCGGTCCCATGTGCAGGTTGAGAGTGATTATATCAGTAGGAGCTTTGAGTTCAGCCCTCACTCAAAATGTAAGCTGCCTTTTTCACCATGGGAAAGTGATTCTTGCCAACTGTGCAATTGTAATTTATTTTGACTGTTATGTAACGCAACTTCAGTGGTGTTTGCTTGGTTTTGATAAAAGACTGATCTCGATGTTTCTGATTTGATTTTGTATATAAACTTAGTATTTCATAATTTTAATCAAGCTGCATTTATGTCCATCCATACTTTATTTATCAATACCTTATCCTAATGAAGGTCAGGGGTGAGCTGGAGC
Organism: Hippocampus bargibanti; assembly: GCF_051943395.1. Lineage (NCBI taxonomy): Eukaryota > Metazoa > Chordata > Actinopteri > Syngnathiformes > Syngnathidae > Hippocampus > Hippocampus bargibanti. Next base: position 22,630,948 of record NC_142740.1, on the reverse strand, counting down.
CTAACCTTGTTGAAAGGTGGGAAATACTGGACGCTGACCTGGTCAGCAGTCAATTACTGTACATACAAACAAGTGTTACTTTGGTCACTTTTCAAACCTATTAACACTTTGGAATCGTCACTTCTACACATGATTCTGCAAAGAATAAAGCCAAACTACCTGCAGAAAAAAATAAAAATACGGAAAGCAAGGGAAGAACTTATAAACTCATCGGATACCCTGAACATGCATTTGAACTTTTTAAATGGAGAAGATGCTGACCACTCAGCCTGCATTCAATACAATGCTGGATATAGAACCAATCCACCTCATATGATTGAAATTGTAGTTGGTCAGAAAAAAAAACTGTTCTTCGGGGAGATATGTAGCTATAGGGTGGTTACAATCACAATGCGCGCCAATTTTGAGTGTTCTATTAGCCAGCCATGTATGCTTTGGGAACATGGGAGGAAAGTGGAGCACCTGGAGAAAACCCACAGTGACACAAGAAGGCCACACCAACTCAACACCCGCATCAAAACCCACACCTCTGCATTGTGAGGCAAACATGGTCACCTGCCAAGCACCGTTTATCATGTGTAGGACCTAATTTTGACACAATCAGCTCATGATCATTTTTTTGGTCTGCCCTCTGAAGCAAACTGATTGATAACTCCATTTCTATGTGACTGTATGTTCAGGGTCACAGAATGAATGATGGCAACACCATAAGTAAATTTTGTTATGGGGCGAGGGTCTATGTAAACTGATTTACAATGTCTCTTCATCTTTTGAGGCATTAAAAGCAGTAATTGAAAACTAAAGCAGTCGACCTTGGGCTTTTTCCTGATTCCCGTTTCCCAAAAATCTATTTAAACTATTTTAGATTGATGATGTGACTATTTTGACTACAGCAACAGTTTGATCTAAAGGAACCAGTGCCAAGTTATACATGAGGAGACTTTCAAGTTCAAAGTGGGCAATTCAAATGAAAAGATTAAACCTATTACTCCGGGCACACTCGTTTGAGACATTCAAGTAGATTTCAAAACAGTTGAGTGAAAGAATTGTTTCTTATGTTGAGTCGAATTGAAAGCCTGTGTAAATTAGTTTATTTCCTGACAAATCAACACATTTTTCTGACTATCCACTAGGGTGAAAATGTTCATTATCAATGAGATAATTCAAAGAGCAGAGCGACGGAAGTGAGATAAAGTCACATAAATAAGATCGTAGTCACCAGCTATCCCTTTTCTTGGACTTGCACCTTTCTACGGGAGCCAGCTACATGAGGAGACAAATTCCTCAAAGTAATGGTCATTTACCGTATGTCTTCTCATCCATAGGTAAATAATGTCCTCAAATCTTTCTACCACACCCATTATTGACTCAGAGTGAAGAGAGAGGAAATTCCTTTTAACCTCTGAATCCCACCCAGACGGACTTTGATGTTATTTGGGACCCGCCCTTTCAAAACAAAGACAACTAAGCCTTATTTCAGTAAATTGTGACTCACCAATTTGTATTGTATCAAGATGAACATCAGGGTTTAACGGTTGATACGGTCAAGGGATGTTTTTAGAAGCATGAGTCCATTTGTACACTGGCATCGACTTACCAAATTAAAGGCAAACAAAAGAATAAATGCATACAGTTTCACTAATACAAATAAATGGCTACTCTGTCCTCTTGGATGAGGTATTGATTTTGTTGAAAAATAACAGAAATGCTCATGAATATGAGCGTGTGAAAAATTAAATATATTGCATAAGACACAGGTGCTGAAGAACAGCTCCTTCACTGTCCACAGGACAACATGAACCCTCCCATGCACCCTCGAGGACCCTGCTAAGGGTGTAGAGCTGGTCCACTGTTCCGCGGCCGGGACGAAAACCACAATGTTCCTCCTATATCTGAGGCTGGACTTTCCGACGGACGCGCCCCTCTAGAACCCCTGAATAGACATTTCCAGGGAGGCTGAGGAGTGTGATCCCTCTGTAGTTGGAACACACCCTCCGGTCCCCCTTTTTAAAAAGGGGGACCACCACCCCGGTCTGCCAAATCAGAGGCACTCTCCCCGATGACCACGCAATGTTGCAGAGGCGTGTCAGCCAGGACAGCCCCACAATATCCAGATACTTTAGGAACTCCGGGTGGATCTCATCCACCCCCGGGCCTTGCCACCGAGGAGCTTTTTAACCACCTCGGTGACTTCAGCCACAGAGATCGGAGAGCCCACCTCGGAGTCCCAAGACACTGCTTCCTCCAAGCAAGGCGTGTTGGTGGAGTTGAGGAGGTCTTCGAAGTACTCTGCCCACCGGTTCACGACGTCTCGAGTCGAGGTCAACAGCGCCCCATCCTCACTGTACACAGTGTTAATGGTGCACTGCTTTCCCCTCCTGAGACGCCGGATGGTGGACCAGAATTTCCTTAAAGCGGTCCGGAAGTCTGCTTCCATGTCCTCAGCGAACTCTTCCCATGCCCGTGTTTTTGCCTCGGCGACCACCGAGGCTGCATTCCGCTTGGTTAATCGATACCTGTCAGCTGTCTCAGGGGTCCCACAGGCCATATAGGCCCGGTAGGACTCCTTCTTCAGCTTTATGGAATCCCTTACTACCCTTCCCTTGCCACGATAGGCACCAACCACTTTATGGCCACAACTTCCATTTGCCACCTCAGCAAGGGAGGTACGGAACATGTTCCATTCGGACACAATGTCTCCCACCTCTCCCGGGACATGTGTAAAGTTCTGCCGGAGGTGGGAGTTAAAACTCCTTCTGACAGGGGATTCTGCCAGACGTTCCCAACAAACCCTCACAACACGTTTGGGTCTGCCAGGTCGGACTGGCATCTTCCCCCACCAACGGAGCCTCCTCACCACCAGGTGGTGATCAGTTGACAGCTCCGCCCCTCTGTTCACTCGAGTGTCCAAAACATGAGGCCGCAAATCCGATGAAACAACTATAAAGTCAGTCATCAAACTGCGACCAAGGGTGTCCTGGTGCCACATGCACATATGGATACCCTTATGTTTGAATAAAGTGTTTGTTATAGACAATCCGTGTCGAGCACAGAAGTCCAATAACAAAACGCCACTCCTCTCCTGATCGGGTGGGCCGTTCTTCCCGATCACGCCCCTCCAGGTCTCACTGTCATTGCCCACATGAGCATTGAAATCGGCCAGCAGAACAAGGGAATCCCCAGGGAGAGCGCTTTCCAGCACACCCACTAAGGTCTCCAAAAAGGATAGGTACGCTGAACTGCTGTTTGGTGCATATGCACAGACAACTGTCAGAACCCGTCCCCCCACCCGAAGGCGGAGGGAAGCAACCCTTTCGTCTACCGGGGTGAAGCCCAACGTCCAGGCGGCGAGCCGGGGGGCAATAAGTATGCTGATACCTGCTCTACGCCTCTCACTGTGGGCAACTCCAGAGTGGAAGAGAGCCCTCTCAAAGGGCTTGTACCGGAACCCAGGCTGTGTGTGGAGGCAAGCCCAACTATGTCTAGTCGGAACTTTTCGACCTCGTGCACCAGCTTGGGCTCCTTCCCTGTAAGAGAGGTGACATTCCACGTCCCAAGAGCTAGCTTCTGCAGTTGAGGGTCGGACCGCCAGGCTCTCGCCAACGAGTCCCATCTCCAGGCCTGGCTCCAGAGAGGGGCCCCGGTGACCCGCGTCCGGGCAAGGGAAAACCAAGTCCATTTATGTTTTTCTTCATATGGGGTCTTCTGAGTCGTACTTCGTCTGGTCCGTCACCCAGGACCTGTTTGCCATGGGTGACCCTACCAGGGGCATAAAGCCCCAGACAACCTAGCTCCGAGGATCATTGGGACACGCAAACCCCTCCACCACGGTAAGGTGACGATTAATGGAGAGGGACATAAACATAAACTCCAATTTGGGTTAAGAAAATTACTCTTCAGTATGTTTGTACAGGACTGATTTATTTCTGGCCCATTTTCTCCTCAACCTCCTCACCCAATAATGTATTTCCAAGCAAATATTGATCTGACAAAAAAAAAACAGGCAAAGGCGAATTATGCATTTTAAAATTGACTTTGAGTTATTGACTGGAAATCGTCATTGACATGTTTAAGATGGCAAGAGGCGCTGGATACCAACCAGAAATGAAAGATATTTTTATACTTTCCAAAAAATGGGAAGACCCTTCATATAGCACCCTTTCCTGAGGTTCTCCCTCATATCATACAAGATTACATCTACAGCTGTCAAATTCATAAAGTTCGCAGACGACACCATGGTTATCGATCTCATCAAAGACGGCGATGAGTCTGCGTACCGACAACAAGTGGAGCAGCTGGGTCACTGGTGCTGCCGTCAACATAACATCCAAGAAACATCCATCACCACAGCTGCCCCTCACACTATCCAACGGCCTCGTGTCAACAGTTGATGCCTTCAAGTTTCTGGGAATCACATTGTCCCAGGGCATGAAGTGGGAGGCCAACAGAGGATGTACTTCCTGAGGCTGCTAAAGAAGCATGGCCTGCCCCAGGAGGCACTACAAGATTTCTACACGGCTGTCATCAAATCCATCCTGTGTTCTTCCATCACTGTTTGGTTTGCAGTCGCCACAAAAATGGACATCCGACTTCAACAGACAGTTAGGACGGCGGAAAAATCATTGGCACCGCCCTACCCACTCTCGAGGACTTGTAAACTGCAAGAATCCAAACTAGGGCGCGGAAAATCCTACTGGACCCTCGGCACCCTGCCCACCACCTTTTCCAGCTACTCACCTCAGGCAGGCGCTACCGATCCATGTGCACCAAATCGAGCAGACATTTAAACAGCTTTTTCCCCCAAGCCATTAACTCTCTAAACAGTAACCCAAATAGAACTGTATAGTACCTCCATTTTTCTCCATTTTTTTATGATACTAGTGCAGCATGTTCTACCGGAGACAAATTCCTTGTGTGTTCTACATACTTAGCAATAAAGATGAATATGATTCTGATCTGATTCTGATGATGAGATGCGGTAGCAAATGGTCCAATCAAAACAATGTGTTTTTACCTTTTTGGTTTAGAAAGAGCAGAGTAGTTCATCACACTCATATGCACAAAAATGCTGCAAGAATAAAAATGAAGTATGTTGTATTTCTCTTTGAAACCATTATTATATCAGTCTTGGCATGAATCATGTTTAAACATCAACACAAAACGGATGTTAATACTAGAGTGGATCATAGTACCAGGGCCACAGTCTGCACTCAAGAAAGAATCATCACAGGTATCTGAGGGGAACACAGATGATTTCCTTTTCAATTGCATGGAGTAATGTTAACTTGTTGGCTTTTGGGGGAGGGTTTATTTGCATATGAAGCTGTTGGCCTGATAATTAGAATGAGAAAAGTCAATTGTGCCGTCTGGCTTTGGAGTTTGACCTCAATTTTGGAGTTTCTCAGAGTGGAGTAGCTACTCGTCTGGAAGGACTCCAAGTCAAAGGAGTGAGATGAAGTGTCTCCGGCACTGTCAGATGCCTCGCAAACATCAAGACCAGTTGTCAGAATTAGATTAGCAAAAATCAGTTGACATGTGGATGATGCCTTTGACAGTTGTGACCTTTGTTGGCAATACCAAATTTAGTTAGACACAGTTGATTTTTGCAATGTAAAAGAGTTATCATGATGACCCACACAGTAACAGTATCGTTGAAATATACGTATTTGACCATTGAATATTTATCTCTACAGTATTTTAAATTGCACTTTGTAGACTGCATGTGTAGACGAGTGAAATTATTCCGTGAAAAACAGCAGACTGCATGTATTACACTTATCATCACAGGTTTGCATTTATTATGTTCATATTAGATGAGTAAAATAAAATACATGCTACAATCAGAACAGGTTTCTTTTGTTCCACTGAACCGCAGCCTTGATTTATACAAGAAAATTGAAAAGCTCAAAATATTAGCATATGAGTACATAATTTGTATAGTATACATTTCTTATTAATTACTGATAACTTGTTAAAACTAGAGTAAAATATTTTCATCTTTTTTTCTACATGTTTATGGTGTCGCCATACCAAAACCATATAATCACAGATCATTTATATGTTGGAGGCCCACAACAGTACGTTCTTTGAGTCAGTAGCGTTTGAGGTGGCAACACTACTTCCCGGTGGCTCAGATTGCCAAGAAAATTAGCATCCCCCCAGTAAAGTCTTTTTCGTGTGAGGTATGCCCCCGAAAGCACCTGAGATAATGTCATCTGAAGAGGACACACACGAGTGCACACACATTTTCATGTATATGCATCTCACACACACATAAACACACTCCCAGTCAGTCCACGTGACTTTTATCTCAGAAAAAGGCTGAAAAGATTGAGGTGTGTGCATCTATAACAACAATTTGAAAACACAAGAAGGCATTTAACCTTGCAATGCATCGCTTAAGACACTAGTCACTGTAAATAATTATAATGTTATAAGGATCACCCTTCTCGGAGACTTGGCAAGAGCTGAATGGTGCTTGTTAAGGTCAGTGAATCATCCAACTGCACACAGAGACACCGATCCCCTTAAGTGACTAAACTGATTTAAACAAATTAGAGGAAGTGTTAGATCAAGGTGTGAGTGTTCCTAACCACATGTGCAAACAAGCATTTACAAGCATGCGAGACTGACTTACTGTACACGTTGACAACAACATCCTAGTGAAGTATGTTCTGGTTGCTATTTGCACAAACACAAGTTGTCAATTAATAGTGCAGTGTATTTCATATTACATAGCTCAGGTCATAAATAAAGCGAAAGACTTTCTGAGAATGATGGGATTTGATTTCATCCATCCATCCATTTTCGTACCGCTTGTTCCGCATCAGGATCGCGGGGGTACTGGAGCCTATCCCAGCTGTCTTCGAGCACGAGGCGGGGGACACCGTGAATTGGTTGCCAGCCAATCGCAGTGCGCACAAAGACATACAACTGTCACTCGCACACTCACGCGTAGGGACAATTTGGAGTATTCAATCTGCCTGCCATTTTCACTTTTTGGAATGTAGGAGGAAACCGGAGGACCCGGAGAAAACCCACACGGGCCTGGGGAGAACATGCCATCTCCACACAGGGAGGCCGGACCGGGACGCCAACGGGCGACCTCTGCACTGTGAAGCCGTCATGCTAACCACCCGGCTACCGGGCTGGCTGGGATTTGATTCCAAATTATTCAAACGGCAATCTACGTTAGCCATCAGTCATCATCAGCTTGTAAGGGTCCTCAAGAAGATGTGCAGGTGAGGTCACTATTTGGCAATTGGTGGCATGCTTCAAGACACCGAAGCCTGGTTCAATCTGGCTTAGTCAGCAATGTGCTTTGCTGACACCTCTCTGTTAGAAAAATGTTGCAAAAGCTTTCCAAATAAGTTAAAGTCAGTTGGCAGTATGATGCATATGGGTGCGTATAAGGTGGTCTCGATTTGCTACTATAACCTCAGTCCACTACTGACTTAACTCTTGGGAGGGCAACCACCAATTGGCTCCTTGTTTTGAGTAGTTTCTACATGATTATGTCTGAATCTATCTGACCTCTGATATGGGTGGTCATATATATTCCTTGCACGCATCCTATCACAAAAAAAGAGGGGTGGGGGGTTGCAGCTTTCTATATTTGCCTGGGACCACTGGGGTGTTGAGTGCAAAACAAGGCGGGCCTTTAAAAATAAATGCAAAAAACGAAGGAAAGAGGGAAAATGCAACAAATGGGGGGAAAATACCCATTGACGCTTTGCTCCGGTCTTAGAGAAAGTATCATTGTTTGGATCTTTTTTGTTCCTAAAATCAGGGGAAGGCTTCCAGCAAGGTCTAAGACATATCATGTGATTCACTTAAATCACTGAAAGAGCAAACCGAGGGCCAAAACTTGGCCTGAACAGTTCAAGAGGACTTTGAAGTCAAATAAAGCCACCTCATCGATCACAGATTCAAAGGCCCTTTTTCCCTCCTCTTGTCTTGCACTCTCGCTTTTCACTCTTGGAACCCTTTTGTTTATAATGAAGCTATTATAAAACCCTTTCATTTCTCCCAGAAAAAAAACATCAAAACACAGAATAAAACTTAGAGTGTCTGAATGACATAGTCACATTTCAATATTTAATGCACTACTTGTGAACATTTAATCATTTTTATTACACCATGAAGAATAACAACAGTTTGGTATGGCCTCAAGTTTATCAAACACCCTGAAATAGCTTCTATTTAACATTTCCATTACCATTCCCAATGTTATCTCACATGTCACCACGGAAGCATGTGGTCATGTGATCTAGGCATGCGATTGTAAACAGCTCAACTTTAAAAAGCCAGTACTGTACAATGTTTGAACTCAGCAATGACTACAAATGACTATCGTTCAAAAGAAGCACTCCAGTACCTGTGAGTGATTCAATTTTCATTTCAATAAATTGCATGTGGGTGTGAATACACTCACGGAAGAAATTGTGTGAGCAGCTCTTTGAAAGTGATTGGCAAGATGGAAGCTACCTTTCGATTGCATGATGTCAGAATAACTTTACAAAAGTGCACGCTCATTGATGAGCGTAACTTTTCCAAGGCAATTTGAAAGTACCATCCCAAACTCGACGACCCGCATTCTGTTTGACGAAGGTCAGATCATTGTGATGCCAGTGCTGATGCGTGCCAACCTGGCGTCCATTCTCAGAACTTAAAACTTTAATTTGATGACTGTGATCTTTAAAAATTTTGCAGAGATGGAGGGAATGAAGAGGGAGGTTGTTTAAAAGGTAAAGTGCCTAACTACAACATACTGTAGGTACTGTGCCTTGCATAAAGTATATGTATATACCCTATTATCTATTATAAGGTGGTACTGTAGGGGTTGGGGTTACGCACTACTACTTTTACGGGGGGAAATGGAATATATATATATATATATATATATATATATATATATATATATATATATATATATATATATATATATATATATATATATATATATATGGAGAGTAAATAACTACGGAAAAGGAAAATTTGGAGGAAAGTTGGGGATATACTTTTTGGATGATGATCTCATACTTTCCAAAGATCCTCCCTCACAGCCCTGCTTCCAAAACATTGGACCATTTTTACAAAGTCCGTTGTGGCACCTGAAATCTAAAATAAGCCAATCGGATGCAGTGATTTAAAAAGGATTTGTTGGAGCTACATGCAAGTATCCCTTCAGGAAACACTTCGAACCCCTATCGTTAATATCGTTGTGAGGGAGTGTACACTATTAATTGCTCGTGGCATGTTTTGGTAAATCCGGAACCACTAATATTTTTAGTGCCATCTGTCTTGTTTTGCCATTTTCATTCAATCATTCAATCACCTGAACTCCTCCATGCCCCCGTGTCTTACACGGTTCTCATCAGTGAGTGTTCCCTCAGTCTTTGTTGAATGATCCCAGCCTTCCCCATTTCCGCTCGGGGTAAAGTTGTGGATGTGGGAGCTCAGCCAAGGGTCACTGGTGTACTCTTGCTAGCTCCATCCCTGCGCACCTCTTTTATTTGCTTCATCTCTCGCCACAATTGCAAGATACAGTTTTCACTCTCAGTCTCCCCAAAGTCAGTGAGAACACAAGCCGACTAGTGTGAAACAGCACACACGGAAGAAAATCACAGTATGTTTTATTGACTTTCATGATACGAGCACTCAATTTTCCAAATTTAAGTTCAACTTGGGGAAAAAAAGAGATGTATTTAAAAGAGGTTTTGAGGCAATGGAACATTCTATAGCAGTGGTCCACCAACGTTTGGGGACCACTGCTCGGAGTGGTCAAATTCAGTAGACAGCAAACCAACGGTCTGCAGCCTGGGGCGGACAATAACAGATGAAAAATAAATAAATAACCCAATAGCCGTTTACTTTCTGTGAGCAAATTGTCGGGTTCAGCCATGGAAGACTAGACGATACTTGCCTTGGCAGAAAAATGACGTTTCACACGTTCATAGGCCAGGGACATGGCTGTTCAACATCAGGCCCCAAATCTTTTTGCATCAGAATGTCACCAGTTCTGAGATATTTTATTTTTTCTCTCGAGACCAATGCACATCAAAATATTTTTTGCCATTTACAATGACTATGGAAAACTATTCCAAATAATAATGTGACCAACAGCTTGACATCAATGGGCTTTCCAATACAAATTACAATATGATAAATGGCGCATGACACATAAGCCGACCTAATGGGAGCTGCTCAGGAAATTTCACATATTCGGCTGTCAAATAATTAGGAGAAACTTTGTTTAACATCATTATAGATAGATTTACAAAAACAGTAGCTCCACAACCAAACAAACACACAGACAATCTCGTTTTCTCATAGGTACACTAGGTTGTCATCAGAATTTATCTCCAATATGTGTGTGTGTGTGTGTGTGTGTGTGTGTGTGTGTGTGTGTGTGTGTGTGTGTGTGTGTGTGTGTGTGTGTGTGTGTGTGTGTGTGTGTATGCGCATGCGTGCGTGTGTGTATGTGTCTGTGTGCGTGTGTGTGTGTGTGTGCGTGTGTGCATGGTGTGTGCATGTGTGTGTGCGTGCGTGTGTGTGCGTGTGCGTGTGTGTGTGTGTGTGTGTGTTTATGCGCATGCGTGTGTGCGTATGTGTGTGTGTGTGTCTATGTGTGTGTGCATGGTGTGCGCATATGTGTGTGCGTGTGTGTGTGTGTGCGTGCGTGTGCGCGTGTGTGTGTGTGTGTGTGTGTGTGTGTGTGTGTGTGTGTGTGTGTGTGTGTGTGTGTGTGTGTGTGTGTGTGTGTGTGTGTGTGTGTGTGTGTGTGTGTGTGTGTGTGTGTGTGTGTGAGATGAAGGGTAATGAGTGCAGCAATTGCTTACATCTGTTGTGCCCCAACTTCAAAACAAGCAACAATCATCAGCTAATGGGAGCAGTTGAAGTTATACAGCCCATGAAGGCATATAGTATCTATATATTGAGCATTTATTCAATAATGGCCCCACAGGCTTGACAGAAACTGGAAAACTGTAATAAATGTGGCCAATAATGTGGGGTCACGTTCTTCATGATCTTGACTTCATACTCAGTGGCAGGAAAGATAATGTCTGTTCTTGTTTCTCTCACACTGCAACTGTCAGTTTAATGTTGTGCTTGACAGGATTATGTGGCTAAGTGGATGTTTCTGAAAACATGTTGGATGAGGAGTGGTGGGGCGAGGGTGTGCGGAGCGTATCCCAGCTGTCTTCGGGAGGCAGGCTGGTTATACCCTGAACTGGTTGCCAGCCATTCACTGGACACACACAAGTGAACAACCATTCTTGCTCACAATCACACCTAAGCACAATTCAATGTGTTCCATTTACCTATCACGCATGTTTTTAGACTGTCGGGAAAAAAATGGAGTATCCATAGAAAAACCCACACAGGCACGGGGAACACTCAATATCCACACAGGTCGGAACCAGAATTAAATACTTCACCTGTGCAATGAGAAGCCAATGCGTTAACCAGCTAATGACTGTTCATAATAATGATGATCCATCCACCCACTTTCCGAACATCTTTATCTTCACAAGTCTCACAGGACATGTTAGCGCATATCACAATTGTTTTCTGGCAGTACGCAGAGGGCACCCTGAACCAGTTGTGAGCCTGTTGAAGATGACAAGTTGACAAACAACCTGCACTAACAATAACAACTTGGAACAATTCAGTCTGCAATGCATGTTTTAAGCTTGTATGCTTTTTACAAGTTGCTTTTGTACATGATCAGACAATGTTGTTGATCCTGACAGCCTGTGATCAGAAAGTCCAGAAACTGATTCCTTGGTGATGGACACGACCCAAGAATATTCAGCTTTTGCATTGGCTGATGGTTATTAAGGTGCAAGAGGAATCCAGTAAGAGCCGGTGGATGTCAGTGTTCCTGCTTTACAGCTGGGCTATAAAGCTGTGTGTGAAGCACTGATGAGACAGTATTATAAGAGGAGCGGTTTCCCCAGAATCTAAACTGGTGAGGATCCATCATGATGTTGATGTACTTATTTACAAACACCATAATAAGTTCTTCAAAAGCGCCTCACGACTATCAAAGTGAGAGCTAATGGCTGATGTTTGGTCTCGGGCAGTCTTTCGGCAGGTTAAGATAGGTGCTAATTGGAGTGAGGTGTTGAAAATGTCTGTTAGCACCTCAGTCAGCTGGCGCACCCTGCGTTGGTGTCTGGGCCTGATGTTTTTGTGGGGGTTAATTATTGCTAGGGCTCTCCTTGTGTCTGCTGGGGATAAACAGTGGCAGTCTGTCATTGGATGGAGGTGCGTGGTATCTGGTGGGGATATGTTTTGGATATTGCACTTCCTTGGCATTGTAATTGGGATTTATTTAACAACAGATGTTTGACTGGAAACCAGTTCATGTTTTAACCGACGAAAGCTGTGGTCGGCTTCAGTATGGTCGTGACCCATGTGAGGATAAGCGGATTAGGAAAAAAAAAAGATCATAGGACATGCACACAGCTCAATGAAGTGCTCCTTCCTGTATGTGATAACTTTGCACATAGCATAGAACAATATTCACCAAGACCGACCTTCTAACGGTTAGAAGGTCGGTCTTGGTTAGAATCTAACCCGACAATAAATTTTACCTCATATCATTTGGGATCTCCCTACGCAACAAGCTCCAAATTTTCTGTAGTGTTTTCCATCAGTGCCAAAGTGTGAGTTAGCAAGCTCCCATATTCCTGACTCACCACACTCTTCAACACCCACTGCCCTTGCACCCATTTACTTCGGTTGTCTCTGGGGAGGATCTCTGGACAGCAATGGCTTGGATTTATACGGGAGTCTTGACTATGATTCATGCATACTCATTCCAGATGAGCAGCCTTTTCAAGGTTAATTGCACCAGCTAATTGCTCTACCTCCTTTTTGCTAATGAGGGTGCCTTCCTTGATGATGTCACCAAAATGTGTCTCGGACTACTTTGGTGATGGCTTCACACTTCAGAAGGACGTTGCAATATCTTATCTGCTTTAACGTGGGGCAGCAGCCAGAAAGACATTGGTAAGACACAAAACAAACATGCACAACCACAAATTATTTATTCCATATAATTTATTCCAAAAATGTAATTACAAGAACATTGGCATATTGGTTGACTGGTTGGCATATTTGGCCCACCGTTCAGAGGTTGTGTGTTCAAATCCAGGCTCCTGTGTGGAGTTTGCATGTGCCTATGAGGTTTTTCTCTTGGCACTCTAGTTTCCCCCAACATTCCAAAAACATGCACGGT